>NC_057808.1:326217233-326240158 GCF_018294505.1 Triticum aestivum | reverse complement strand
TCAGCCTCTCTTCTTCCTCCCCCTCGAACCGTTTTCTGTTGGCGCCTTCGGGCAAATGCGCTTTCTCTTTGGGCTGGCGCCTTTTATTCCGAACCGTTTTTTGTTTTCTCAGTTAAGTCCCTGGATCTTTTCTGTTTCATCACAAATTAGTCCCTGGACTAAAACCCTTATAACTTTTTAATAAAAGATGATTTTTGATTGATTCTTTTTCTGTCAGTCTTGTATTTTTGTCTAGTTTTTTATAGTATTTATTTGGAAAAAATTTGGAACAATTTTTATGCACGCGAAGGTTTTCACGTTAGTGTACGTTTTCGCTATACCGTAGGTTCCGGAGGAGGTGACGGAGCCGCAAACTTCGCCGAGCTAGACTCCGACTTCTCCAAACCAAGCAAGCATGTTTGAACCTTTGATATGATAGGTGTTTTGCATGTTTGCTTGAATGGGTTGTGCATGGCATATTAGCATCGGTGAGTATCTCGTTGCATGTAAGGCAACTATCCGTGTGTTCCGAAGTTACCGTGATCTTTGATGAGAGATGACCTGGTCATGTGGTGACATGAAAGGTAGTGAGGTGGTATTGTTGTAGCATGCCAGCCTTACGTCACCCGTTAAACTCCGACGTTAACGTGGACTGAGTCACGTTACCGTTCTTCCCCTTTCGTGCTGTCACATGTTTTCTGCAAAGAATACGGTTTAGTAAGTTGTTAACCTCTTTCCGTCTACACACCAAATGGAGGGGCCTGGATGAGGGTTCCATGGCCCTGGATTAAAGCCAGTCATCCTATCAGGGGGCATGGGTGTTTCCGGTTGGGACCGAGAGGGGGGCACCCCTTAGAGCGCGCGTATATAAATTTGATCCCATGCTACGCGAGGTTGTAGCCTCCCCGTCTCAAAGTTTTTATTGAACGTTGCCGAGGGTGATTCCTGGCATCGGAATGTTGAATGGGTGTGTACTGGTTAGATGTGTTTCTTCCAAAACACCGTAAACGGAACTAGTCCCCATGACTACTGAAATCCGTTGGCTGTGGTTAAAGTACAAACTCTGCAGAGTCAAATCCTTCCGAGTCATCGTGTCCATGATCAAGGACCATGGCCAGTATATCCATATCTATGTCAGTCTCCATGGTAAATCCCCGGTGAACAAGCTTAAGTGGTATACCCGTTTGAATTGTTATTCCTGTGGATGGACTAACCTTTATTTTATCACGTATCTGAATATTTCCTTATTGGGATATTAAATTCATGAGCTGCTGCATTATTAAGTTGTGAAATATAAGCCCTTTATGTGATGTCGCTCAGACGTCCGACTGTGGCACGCTCGTTATTTACTTTTGATATAAGCCCTTTATGTGATGTCGCTCAGACGTCCGACTGTGGCACTCTTGTCATTTACTTTCAATATAAGCCCTTTATGTGATGTCGCACAGACGTCCGACTGTGGCATGTCCGTTATTTACTTTTGATATAAGCCCTTTATGTGATGTCGCTCAGACGTCCGACTGTGGCACTCTTGTCATTTACTTTCAATATAAGCCCTTTATGTGATGTCGCTTCAGACGTCCGACTGTGGCACGCACTGTCTTTTATTATCCTTTATAAGCCCTTTATGTGGTGTCACATTGACGCCCGACTGCGGCATTGTTATTCTTTTTGTATCCTTTCGAGGAGTCATTCAGACACTCGATTGGCCCTCAGTATTACTTTGGGATTTCGGGAGGACTACCGCCCGACTTCCCTTTTATTTCCCATGCATTATTATCTCATTGTCTGAGTGCGCTTGTTAATCTGTTCGTATGCATCATGTTTACATTTGTTATATCTTATGTCCGAACTGTCTTGCGAGTACTTTCATAGTACTCACCTGGCTTGTTGATTTGGCCAGATGTCGACGAAGGCGATCTCATGGATGAAGAGTTTGATAGCGAGTCCGACGCCTAGAGGAGTCCCAGTCAGTCCCGTGCGATCCTGGATATTGGTCACTTGTATTATATTCGCTTCCGCCACCCACAATAAGAATCCTCGAGCCTCACTCCGTCGCTCGAAAAGCTGTTAGATTCAGGAGTCATGTCACCCACTTCACTGTGATATTTCCACCACCGCTTTTATCGTGAGTTAGTAGTTATGCCACCCTATCCGCCTTTATGTATTATTGGCATGTTTGTAATCAATTGTTGAGCAGTCTCCGCTCAACCTTGTATTATATTTAGTACTCCTGGTATTTTTCTTCTATGATCAAGATTTTGTCTACCAGTAAGAAGGATTCTTCTTTACTGGTCCGTAAAAGGGATCGATTTCTCAATAAATATTTTTATTGGGAAACCGGTCGTGACAAGCTTGGTACCAGAGCCAGGCTGACTGTAGGAAGCCACTAGGTGCGATCGCTAATTGGTTATTAGCGTCTTTGGTGCTTTTTCAGCATTTTGCAAATGTAGCTATTTTCTGTTGGTCATCATAAATTTATGACATGACTACTCATAATTTTTGCCTACTTTTGGCAACGACTGCGAGACTCGGGTGTTCACTAACGTGCCCGAGGGGTTTGTCAAACTCCTCGTCTCCATCACCAAGCTCGCGATCGGGCCAGCGACTCGTCCGGAGTTCACGCTTTACCAGCACAAGCTCAGCGACGACGTGTCTATGCACCAGGCCGTGGTGCAATTCAAGGGAGGACGTTCTGCGTCACGCCACTTCCGTTTTGTGGGAAGGGCCATGCCTACGGAGAGGCATGCCATGCAGATAGCCGCCCGTGAGGCGATAGCTCGCCTTCGGGATATCCTTCCTATGATGAAGACTCGTCGCTACCGCTACCTCCCATGCCATGTGCCATATACTTGTCACTATGCATTCGCCTGCCATAGGGGAGAGCGGGATGAAGCTATCGAGATGCTTGTCGAGTACCTCAAAGCTCTGGAGGAATCTTTCGACAACCTCGTGGACGATCTTGTGGCTGCCCGCATGGACTTAGTTCGGGGCGGTCCTGCCAGCAGGAAGGAGCTTCTCCACATGGCACCGCCGCTGACTTTCGTCTCGTCCTCGGCATCTTATTCACCGGCCATTTTGGCCACTGCTCGCCGTCTGCCTACCACTGAGGAGTTCGACCGAGTCATCGCTCCTACTCCAGTCAGAGCTGCACCGCCTGGCGCGCCCGCACTGCCGCCTGTCGCTCCTGCGCCATCACCTCAGCGCAGTGCTATGCGCCTGGAGCCTACTAGGGAGGAGGTGGAGGTTGAGTCTCCTGCACCGCTGGTTCTTACCCTCGGCAAGGGGAAGGACATCTTCACCATCTCCGATTGAGTGCGCTTAGTACCCGCGCGTTGTGTCTGCATGTATGTTATGTTTTATGTGTACTTAAGTTTGTAGTAGTTGTGTGCGCTGCATTCCGGAGGAGTGTGCTAGTCTTAATAACATGTCAGGAATGTGTACGCACATCCTGAGTGCTGTATCGTATGTTTGCGTTTCGCGTGTAAGATATGTGCTAAGCAGTCCTTCTCCGTGCGCAGTCAAATATTTTCTTGGAAAATCTTGAGATCTTTTAAATTTTTGTCTTTGCAAGATTTTCCTTGTGCCACACAGTTCTTCTCATGAATTTTGCAAAATAATACCCCAGAGTGGAAAATGTCTCGTCCGTGGACTCGTTCCATGCCCAATCAACCAGAAGAAGTTTATGGAACACAGACCAGCAACAACTTCACTCAGGGACAGTCTAGTCAACAGGACAGCGAAGCAGCCTTATCTCAAGTATGCCGCCTTTTCGAACAAAGCCAACAGCAACACCAAGAGATGATGAATCACGTCATTAATATGGGAAATCACCGTGAGCCATACCAACCACACTCCAAGTTGTCTGAACTGCAGAAGACACGCCCTCCAACGTTTGCTCACACTGATAGGCCACTTGAAGCCGATGATTGGCTTCGTGACATCGAAAGAAAACTGATTATTGCTCAATGTTCAGATCATGAGAAGGTGCTTTATGCACCCCACTACCTTACTGGAGCAGCTGTAGCATGGTGGGAAAACTTCCTACACATGCATCCCAGTGAACACAACATCACCTGGGAAGAGTTTAAGGAAGGCTTTCGTGGGGCACACATCCCCAGGAGCATCATAAAGATCAAGAAAAGGGAATTTGATGACCTCAAGCAAAGAGGCATGTCAGTGACAGAATACAACGGTCAGTTTAGCCAGCTATCTCGTTATGCCTACGATGAACATATGACTGAGAACAAAAGGATGGAAAAATTTCTGGACGGCCTGGTGCCAGCATTAAGATGCCAACTAGTCGTACACACTTTCCCAGATTTCAAAACTCTGGTTGACAAGGCCATTACCTTGGAGAATGAGCGCCGCAGTCTGGAGGATATCCGTAAGCGGAAAAGGGACAAGACGACCCTTGCTCGCAACAATCGAAGCAAGACTGAGGTTCCGAGGAATGAAGCAAGAAAATCCATGACTACTGATCTAAGGCCAACCAGGCAGTTTCATTCAAGGGACAAGGACTTCACGTACCGTCCAGGGGTCACTTGCTATGCTTGTGGTGAAGAAGGGCACTATGCCAAACAGTGGAAAAAACCAAGGAACTCGGCCCCCAAGCCGAACAATGGTGGGAACAATCCAGCCCCCAAGCGCAACAATTTCAATCCCAACAACAATCACAGGAAGGGTCCTGAACCATGTGACCAGGGAAGAAGCGCGGAATGCCCCAGACATCGTGCTCGGTACGTTCCCTGTCAACACAGTACCTGCCACGGTTTTGTTTGATTCTGGAGCTTCTCACTCGTTCGTTTCGAAGAGTTTTGTTTTACAACATGGTTTTCCGATACTTCCCTTGGAAAAATCTATGATCATCAAGTCCCCCGGGAATAAGCAGATCACTCAGAGTTACTGCCAAGGAGTGATCATTGAGTTCGAAGGACTAAAGTTTCAGGCTAATCTCATCGTGTTGGAAAATAAAGGACTGGATGTCATCCTAGGGATGGACTGGTTGACCACCAACAAGGGATTTATTGATTGTTTCAATCGGACTGTGATTCTCACTCATCATCATGGCAAGACAATAAAGGTTACAGCTCAAGAGAGACCACGGTCACGGCAACCAAAGCTGAACAAAGTGGACATTTCAGAATTGAGAAAAGTTCCAGTGGTGTGCGAATTTCCCGACGTATTCCCTGAAGAACTACCAGGCATGCCACCAGACCGAGAGATAGAGTTCAACATTGAACTAGCACCTGGCACCACTCCCATCTATAAGAAACCTTATAGAATGGCACCCTCAGAGTTGGTAGAATTGAAGAAGCAAATAAAGGAGTTACTGGACAAAGGATTTATTCGAGCTAGCTCCTCACCATGGGGTTCGCCAGTATTATTCGCCAAGAAAAAGGATGGGACACTGAGACTGTGTATAGACTATCGAGCTCTCAATATGGTCACCATCAAAAACAAATATCCGATGCCACGGATAAATGATTTGTTTAACCAGCTCGCACAAGCCAAGGTGTTCTCAAAGATTGATTTAAGATCGGGATATCATCAATTGAAAGTACGGACTGAAGATATCCCTAAGACGGCATTCACCTCCAGATACGGATTATATGAGTTCACAGTGATGCCTTTTGGACTGACGAACGCCCCCGCGTATTTTTTCCACCTCATGAACAAAGTGTTTATGAAATTCATGGACAAATTTGTAGTGGTGTTCATTGATGATATTCTGGTATACTCAAGGACACCAGAAGAACATGGTGAGCATCTCAGAATTGTTTTGGGAGAATTAAGGAAACATCAATTGTACGCCAAATTTAGCAAGTGTGAATTTTGGCTGAGACAAGTTGGTTTTCTAGGCCATATATTAACCCAAGAAGGCGTGGCCGTAGACCCAGAAAAGGTCAAGGCCATACTTGACTGGAAACCACCAGCCAACGTGACCGGTGTGCGGAGTTTCCTTGGAATGGCTGGATATTACAGAAGATTTATTGAAGGATTCTCCACTGTGGCAAAACCAATGACCCAGTTGCTCAAGAAAGACAAGAAATTTGTATGGACGGAAGCATGCGAGAAAAGCTTCCAAGAACTCAAGAAGAAACTAACAACAACACCAGTTTTGACCGTGCCAGACATACACAAGAGTTTTGAAGTGTATTGTGACGCGTCCCGGAAGGGCCTCGGATGCGTACTGATGCAAGATGGCAAAGTTGTCGCGTATGCTTCCAGGCAACTACGGAAGCATGAGGAAAATTATCCTACTCATGACTTGGAGCTAGCAGCCGTCATCCATGCACTCAAGGAATGGAGGCACTTTCTGTTGGGAAATCGTTGTGAAATATATACGGACCATAAGAGCCTTAAATATATTTTCACACAACCAGAGCTGAATTTACGACAACGACGCTGGTTGGAATTGGTCAAGGACTATGATGTCGGTATTCACTACCATCCAGGGAAAGTAAATGTAGTGGCAGATGCTCTTAGTCGGAACCCCAGCCCGGGCAACGACAGTCCACAGAACTTGAGACCGGAGTTTCAGCAGGAGTTCGCTAGACTCAACATGGTGTTAGTCTCTGAGGGCACCGTATCAAACCTGGAGATACATCCCACCCTAATGGAACAAATTAAGAAGGCTCAGCGGGGACATCCCGGCATCGAAGGTATAAAGAGAAAAATGAGCCTAGGCAAGGCTTCAGAGTTCGTCACAGACAATGAAGGAATATTATGGTACGGGGATAGACTTTGCGTACCAAACATTGAGGAACTCAAGCAACAAATCCTAACCGAAAGCCACACCGCTCCATACTCGATCCACCCCGGGGGAACCAAAATGTACAAAGACATTCAGGAGAGATTTTGGTGGCATGGTATGAAAAGGGATATAGCCGCATTTATTGCTTGTTGCGATTCATGTCAGCGCATTAAAGCCGAGCATCAAAAGCCAGCAGGGCTACTCCAGCCAAACCGGATACCTGGGTGGAAATGGGATGAGATTGGAATGGACTTCATCGTCGGACTACCTCAATCGCAACGCGGAAATGATGCCGTATGGGTCATCACAGATAGGCTAACCAAGGTAGCACATTTCATTCCCGTGAAGATGACCTACTCCACTCAAAGGCTAGCCAAGCTATATCTCTCCCGTATAGTTTGTTTGCATGGAGTCCCAAAGACTATAATATCCGACTGAGGCACTCAATTTGTCTCAAAATTCTGGGATCACCTACAACAAGCTTTGGGCACGCAACTAGCATTCAGTACAGCGTACCACCCCCAGACGGATGGTCAAACAGAACGCGTAAACCAAATCCTAGAGGACATGCTGAGAGCCTGTGTGCTCACCTATGGATCCAGTTGGGAAGAAAGTTTGCCATATGCCGAGTTTGCTTACAACAACAGTTACCAAGCCAGCTTGCAAATGGCACCCTTTGAAGCATTGTACGGACGAAGGTGTCGTACCCCACTGAATTGGTCAGAAACAGGTGACAGTCGTATCTTCGGCCCAGACATGCTCAAGGAGGCCGAGGAGAAAGTTAAACAGATCAGGGACAGACTCAAGACAGCTCAAAGCCGACAAAAGAGCTATTACGATCGAAAACATCGTGAGGTCAGCTTCGAACCCGGTGAATATGTATACCTCCGAGTGTCTCCTATGCGAGGCCTACAACGGTTCAAAATTAAGGGGAAGCTAGCCCCAAGATTTATTGGACCATTCTGTATAGTTGCACGAAGAGGCACGGTAGCCTACCAGCTAGACCTACCCAAGGAGCTGTCAGACGTCCATGACGTGTTCCACGTCTCACAGTTGAGGAAATGTGTGAGTAACCCGGAAAAGCATGTATCTCATGAGAGCATTGATGTGCAACCAGATCTCACCTACAGAGAACGGCCAGTAAAGATACTGGAAGAGTCTGAACGAAGGACCCGACAGAAAACAACTAAATTTTTCAAGGTTCAGTGGAGCAACCACACTGAGGATGAAGCTACATGGGAAAGGGAAGACTTTCTTTAGGCAGAGTACCCACATCTATTTGAGGATCAGCAGAAATCTCGGGGACGAGATTTTTCCTAAGGGGGTAGGTGTTGTGACACCTAAAATTTTATTTGGCTTTTTCAAACCTTTATTTGATTTGAGGGATGTTATTTAAAATTTTCTGAAGAACTCTCCCTCTCAAAAAACTTTCTTTTATGAAAAATGTTTTATTTGGATTCACCCAAGACTCGATTTTGGTCTTGGAGGTTTTACCATCTTTTGTGGACTCAAACCCAAATGTTTTTCATTTGGGAAATTTCATTTGAAAATCTTTTAAAATAATCCTATGACTTTTGGAGTGATCTTTTCCCCTTTCAAAAATCCCTCTTGCCATGACCTTAGTGGAAATCCTCCCCCAAAAGCCTTTTCCCATCTTTGGATCATGATATATTTCAAATACAGCAGTTTGAACCTCCCCATAATTTTTCTTCCAATTATTTCTCATCAAAAACAATTTCTGCCCTCTACTTTGATCCTTGGAGGTTTTCAAAGGAACTACCTTTTCTACTTTGAGTTTTGCCTCCAAACCTTTTTCCGTAGCTAGTCCTTAGAGCCCTCAACCAAGATCCATGAAGATCCACTGGTCTCCAGTTCAAATTTTTCAAATTGTGCTTGCTGCAAGTTTGGACCTTATTTGCCAAATTTGGTGAAATTCATTTGATTTCTCCTCCTAAAAATCTGAGAAAATTCAGGCAGCCTCTGGATGCATTGAGAGGTCACCTCACCAAATGCCAGCTCCAGAATTTTTTTTCTTCATGCCAAATCATTTCATCGAACACCTGCAGTGCACTGTTGCTATCATGTTCAGAAAGTTCAGTTAAACAGTTTCAGTAAACTGCTGTCGTTTTCTTCAGAACCCGATGTCGATCTCGCCAGTACCGCGGTGGCACCTTGCTCCCTGTCCTCTCCTTCTTATCCCTGCGCGGCATGAACTCCTGTAGTCGTGCGGGCGTCGGCGACGAGCCGGAGGAGGTGCGCCACCCGTGAGCGATGGCAGCAGCGGCTTTGCGGCCGCCAGAGAGAGGCGCAGCGTGGACGGCGCCGTCCAGCGCCGCCCAAGCCACCGGAGACCGCCGCGTGGCCATCCACTCCCCCGTGCGCGCTGCCATCCTTCGTCGTGAACTGCTAGGCGCGGAGCACGCTCTCTGCCGCCGCCGTGCCCGTACGGCCGCCCCGTCGAGGATCGGCGCATTACGCCAAGCCCGACCGAGGATTAGCGGGGGAACGGCACCAGTGAACCTCCCTGATGTTGCCTGGCCACTTGAACCCCCTGCCCAAACCCTGCCTCGCCGTAATCGCTCGCCGGAGATATCCCGTTCACGGCCACCCCCTCGGATCGCCTATAAATAGAGGCCCCGAGCTCGAACTCGAACTCACACCACCCCTACGCACCACCAATACCACGCCATGCCACTGGTAGAGCCACGAGGGAGCCTTCTTCCCCAACTCCGGCCGCCTCGACCCGCCACGGGACCCAGCTCGATTCTCTCCCGTGCGTGCACCTCTACCCCTCATCTCTTGCCAGTAGCTTCCTTATGCATCCCCTCTGCTGACCCGCGCTTCAATTTGGAGTTTGCAGCACCCACCGGAGTTCTCCACCATCGCCCGAACCACCGTCCGCCGGAGAAAGTGTTGCCGTCGACGTGGTGCTCTCCGATGACCAAGTCCACCACCCACCGACGCGGGAGAACACCCTGAAACTCTTGGTACCCTCCGATCTCTCTGCCTCGCCGTGGTTCGACGCCGGCGACCACCGCAGCCTTCGGGCGCCGGTGAGCTCCATTGGAGTTTAAACCTGACGTGTGGACCCCCCCATCAGCCTCTCTTCTTCCTCCCCCTCAAACCGTTTTCTGTTGGCGCCTTCGGGCAAATGCGCTTTCTCTTTGGGCTGGCGCCTTTTATTCCGAACCGTTTTCTGTTTTCTCAGTTAAGTCCCCAGATCTTTTCTGTTTCATCACAGATTAGTCCCTGGACTAAAACCCTTATAACTTTTTAATAAAAGATGATTTTTGATTGATTCTTTTTCTGTCAGTCTTGTATTTTTGTCTAGTTTTTTATAGTATTTATTTGGAAAAAATTTGGAACAATTTTTATGCACGCGACGATTTTCACGTTAGTGTACGTTTTCGCTATACCGTAGGTTCCGGAGGAGGTGACAGAGCCGCGAACTTCGCCGAGCTAGACTCCGACTTCTCCGAACCAGGCAAGCATGTTTGAACCTTTGATATGATAGGTGTTTTGCATGTTTGCTTGAATGGGTTGTGCATGGCATATTAGCATCGGTGAGTATCTCGTTGCATGTAAGGCAACTATCCGTGTGTTCCGAAGTTACCGTGATCTTTGATGAAAGATGACCTGGTCATGTGGTGACATGAAAGGTAGTGAGGTGGTATTGTTGTAGCATGCCAGCCTTACGTCATCCGTTAAACTCCGACGTTAACGTGGACTGAGTCACGTTACCGTTCTTCCCCTTTCGTGCTGTGACATGTTTTCTGCAAAGAATATGGTTTAGTAAGTTGTTAACCTCTTTCCATGTACACACCAAATGGAGGGGCCGGGATGAGGGTTCCATGGCCCTGGATTAAAGCCAGTCATCCGGTCAGGGGGCATGGGTGTTTCCGGTTGGGACCGAGTGGGGGGCACCCCTTAGAGCGCGCGTATATAAATTTGATCCCATGCTACGCGAGGTTGTAGCCTCCCCGTCTCAAAGTTTTTCTTGAACGTTGCCGAGGGTGATTCCTGGCATCGGAATGTTGAATGGGTGTGTACTGGTTAGATGTGTTTCTTCCAAAACACCGTAAACGGAACTAGTCCCCGTGACTACTGAAATCCGTTGGATGTGGTTAAAGTACAAACTCTGCAGAGTCAAATCCTTCCGAGTCATCGTGTCCATGATCAAAGACCATGGCCAGTATATCCATATCTATGTCAGTCTCCATGGTAAATCCCCGGTGAACAAGCTTAAGTGGTATACCCGTTTGAATTGTTATTCCTGTGGATGGACTAACCTTTATTTTATCACGTATCTGAATATTTCCTTATTGGGATATTAAATTCATGAGCTGCTGCATTATTAAGTTGTGAAATATAAGCCCTTTATGTGATGTCACTCAGACGTCCGACTGTGGCACGCTCGTTATTTACTTTTGATATAAGCCCTTTAGGTGATGTCGCTCAGACGTCCGACTGTGGCACTCTTGTCATTTACTTTCAATATAAGCCCTTTATGTGATGTCGCACAGACGTCCGACTGTTGCATGTCCGTTATTTACTTTTGATATAAGCCCTTTATGTGATGTCGCTCAGACGTCCGACTGTGGCACTCTTGTCATTTACTTTCAATATAAGCCCTTTATGTGATGTCGCTTCAGACGTCCGACTGTGGCACGCACTGTCTTTTTTTATCCTTTATAAGCCCTTTATGTGCTGTCGCATTGACGCCTGGCTGCGGCATTGTTATTCTTTTTGTATCCTTTCGAGGAGTCATTCAGACACTCGATTGGCCCTCAGTATTACTTTGGGATTTCGGGAGGACTACCGCCCGACTTCCCTTTTATTTCCCATGCATTATTATCTCATTGTCTGAGTGCGCTTGTTAATCTGTTCGTATGCATCATGTTTACATTTGTTATATCTTATGTCCGAACTGTCTTGCGAGTACTTTCATAGTACTCACCTGGCTTGTTGATTTGGCCAGATGTCGACGAAGGTGATCTCATGGATGAAGAGTTTGATAGCGAGTCCGACGCCTAGAGGAGTCCCAGTCAGTCCCGTGCGATCCTGGATATTGGTCACTTGTATTATATTCGCTTCCGCTACCCACAATAAGAATCCTCGAGCCTCACTCCGTCGCTCGAAAAGCTGTTAGATTCAGGAGTCATGTCACCCACTTCACTGTGATATTTCCACCACCGCTTTTATCGTGAGTTAGTAGTTATGCCACCCTATCCGCGTTTATGTATTATTGGCGTGTTTGTAATCAATTGTTGAGCAGTCTCCGCTCAACCTTGTATTATATTTAGTACTCCTGGTATTTTTCTTCTGTGATCAAGATTTTGTCTACCAGTAAGAAGGATTCTTCTCTACTGGTCCGTAAAAGGGATCGATTTCTCAAAAAATATTTTTATTGGGAAACCTGTCGTGACAATGAGTCACCGCCATGAATTGAGCGAGAGCTGGGTACCCGAGGATGGCGTTGTATGGGAGACCGATGCGGGCGATGTCGAAGTCCACCAGCTCGGTGCGGTAGTTGTCACGCATGCCGAAGGTGACAGGGAGGCGGATCTGCCCTAGGGAGTGGGTAGCTCCACCACCCATTCCTGAAAAGGGCTTGCTGAGGTTGAGCCACTCGAGCGGTACATGAAGAAGGCTGAAGGCTTCTACGGAGAGCAAGTTGAGGCCGGCACCGCCGTCGATGAGGGTCTTGGTGACGGCCACATTGCAGATGGTGGGCGTGCAGAGCATAGGGAGCATGCCGGAGCCGGCAGTGGAGTCGAGGTGGTCTTCTGAGCCGAAGGTAAGGTCGGCCTCTGGTGCAGCCCAACCTGGCGGAGCCCCCGGGCGCTTGGAGGCGGCCCCGATCCGGCGGAGGAACGGTTTGACATGGCGATCTGAAAGCGGTGCTTGAGAGCCGTCCAGCAGGGCCGCGACCGCATGGTGCGCTGGCACCGCGTAGCGAGTAATGAAGAGGTCACGGAGTTCCCCCCAGGAGGCCACCGTGCATCCCGGGAGGTTGAGTAGCCAGGCGCGCGGCTCGCCGGCAAGGGCCATGGGGAACCAGTTGGCCATGATCTTGTCGTCACCTCTGGCTTCGAGGACGGCCTCCTCGTATGCCAGCAGGAACAGCGTCGGGTCTGCCGCGTCGTCGTAACGCGGCGGTATCTCTGGCTTGAACTTGGTCGGCCACCGCACTCGCCGTAGGGCGGGGGCCAGGGCTCGGTACCCAGATGCCCCGCTGCCGGCGTCGGCCACAGAGGTGGATGGCGGGGCATCCGCCATGGGAGCGAAGTGTGGCGGCGCGGGGCGCGGGTTGGTGGAGAGGAGCTCCGGCGCACCCTTACCTGGCGCGCCAAATGTCGGATGTGGGGTTCCGGCAAACCCTTAAGGTTCGAACACTGGGGTGCGCGCGAAGTCTTTCCCCCCTACCGATCTAGGCCCTAGCTCGCTAAGATCTCGCGGACAAACACGACGAACTCGCAACACAGAAAGACATGAGGTTTATAATGGTTCGGGCCACCGTTGTGGTGTAATACCCTACTCCAGTGTGGTGGTGGTGGATTGCCTCTAGGGCTGATGATGAACAGTACAAGGGAAGAACCTCCTCCTGAGGTTAAGGTGTTCTTGTGGCTAGGGTAGGCTCTCGATCGGGTTCGATCAAGCTAAGATGAGATGCCCCTCCTATGGTGTCTAGCTCTACTTATATAGGCCCTGGTCCTCTTCCCAAATATCGAGCGGGAAGGGAGCCAACAATGGCGGGCAAATTTGAAGGAGGACAGCTAGTACGAGCTATCCTGACAAAAGTGTTCTTCGCCTGCGAAAAGCTCTGGTGGTGACACCGGCTTGGGCTCCACGATGACCTCTGTCTTTCCGTCCTCCTGGTCTTGGTCTCGTTGCACCAATATAGAAACCTTTGCCTAATGCCTCGGTACTCTTCGCCTGCGCTGGCCTCCTTAGCACCAAAGAGGAAATAAGGACGATGCGCGCGCTGGCGCCCGCCTGGTGTCGTTCGTCATGGCTCACGTCACGAGAGCCTCGTGAGGTTTTCCCCGCCTTGATATCTCCGCTCCTCGTGAGCCCGCCTGGCTAGGCCACTCCAGAGGAGGTCTTGCGTCGTGCGCCTCACGAGGCTTGGACCCTTGCGAGGGTCTTGGATGCCTTGTTGATGAAGATGGGCCGTACGGACTGCTGGCTTAGCCACGCCGTGGGCCACAGGAAGGCAAGATTGGGGACCCCCGTTCCCAGAACGCCGACAAAGATCATCAGCAACAGGCAGGAGAAGGACTCCGTGGTTGACCTTGTCGAGACCATCATCGACCCCTGATACGGCAACATGAAAGAAGACAACGATACCAAGGGCCTGAACACGTGGGAGGTACCTCTGAATCTAGCCTACATAACCTACGCGGCCAAGGACGCATACGCATGCTACGACATGTACATGCAAATCTTGGACATGAGGGCGTGTCTGCTTCCCGTAACCGACGAGTACATGGACAGCCGCCGCGTCATGATCAAGCGTGCCAGGAAGGTCTAGATGTTGTACTTTATCTGTTTATAAGCACCTTTATCATCTGAGTGTTTCATGCATTAGCCAATGTGTTGTAATTATCTGTTTTGTCCGAAATATTTCTTTTAAGAACCCATTAACCTGTTTGCTTTTTTAGTGGCTATTTGCTTATGTATGTAACTAGTTCACTTGTCTGTTAAAAAACTAGTTCACTCGGCTACCGTGCTTTGAATCTCCTTCCTCCCAACATATTCACCTCCTTAGGTGGACCCAGCAAGTCTCGTACACAGACATATGGGACCAACCACCTATCCATTTGTATTTCTTTATTTTGTTCAATCTTTCGTCCTCTTCCTATACAGCGGCTGGCCATCATAGCCTATGGCGTTGGCCAGGCCATCCCTCTACTACCACACATTGTCTGCCGGCCGCAGCTCCACGGGCCCACCCTACACCCGAACAAGTCAACCCTCGTATTCCCCTCCGACTGCGTCTTCCCCCGCTCCGGTTCGTTCGGTCCGAGGTCTCGACGTCGTCCTCCGCCTTGGTGCTCTAGCCGCGGCGCCGCCATCTGTCATTCCCAACATGGTTAGCAAAACAAGAGGAATCGGGAGACAACTATTCATCGAGAGGCTGACAGTCCCGGGC
Source organism: Triticum aestivum (assembly GCF_018294505.1). NCBI lineage: Eukaryota > Viridiplantae > Streptophyta > Magnoliopsida > Poales > Poaceae > Triticum > Triticum aestivum. Next base: position 326,225,267 of record NC_057808.1, on the reverse strand, counting down.
CCACCAGGTCCATGGCCTAGGTTTTGTTGTTTAACATGGGCAGCGCACGACATGTTTCAACATTTTTTGGATCCAGCAGGTATCAAGCGTCCTCTGGGCCTCCCAACCTAGCTTGTCTATAACATCAGCAGCCCAAGTTATGTTTGTTTTTCAAGACGACGCACAGCTCAGTTCTATTTTTCCTATAAGAATGCAAAACTGAACCTATATTTATATCTTATTTTATTACATACCATTTTATAGACCTTCCCACTTCCTTTATTTTTCGTTTTCATTAATCCTATATCTGAATTTTCTCCCACTTTCTTTTTCGATGTAGACTGAGTTTTCTCCCAGTACTTTTCCCTAGAACCAACTCAACTGTCCCACGTCTAGCCTAAAAATTAATAATAGCCCACGTACTATTAACTCATCAAATTAAAATGATATTTTATTTCGTAAGTTGAAAGTTCTTACAAAATAATAATAATAATTGTTTATATATAACTTGGCAAGTTAACTCCTAGTGAATGCGTACATAATTAAGCTTGCAAAGATTTTACTGACCAATGCAGTAATAGACGTGCAATCATGTGTTTATGTTTTTATAACATTTCTCCGTCTAGCCCAACATGATATTTTCACGCAGCCCAGCAAGTCCGCGGATTTCAAGAAAAATGCAAATGGGCTTTAAATTCTACCATATATATAAACAGGCTGCATAGATGCTACATCATTGTTTCACCCAGCCCAGCAAATGGACTAAAAAAACAAATGGACTGGCTGACATGTGGGCCAGTAGGTCGAAGCCTAAGAAGGCGTTGGATTTACATCCAATGGCCGGCATTCTTCTTCAATCTCTCGTCTTCTTCCCCCAGCGCTGCCGGGACCGCCTGCTCTAGCCTCCGGTCTCCAGCAGCATTGTTTTGCGCGCCTCACGAAATGCTACCCCGCCGACGGCCAGACCATCCCTCCACTCCGCACCTCCCGTTATTCTCTACTGAGTGTAGGCCCACCCTGCACCCGAACCAGTTAAGTTTCCCACTCCTCTCCGTCTGCGACTCCACTACCGCGTCTTCCCCATCTCTGGGTCGTTCCAGCCTGGGGCCTCGCCGTCGTCCACCGCCTCGGTGCGCTCGGCGCGGCGTGGTCAACATAGGAGAGTCATCGGAGGAGGACTGTATGTGGAGAGCTTGACGGCTGGGACCCATGAGGTCCATGGTCGCACGCAAGGAAAGTTCCTCCTTATTAAGCTGTTTCCTCCCGCTGACAGCTGGGACCCACCGGCTGTATCTTCGCACGGAAGGAAGTGCCTCCTTCTTATGCGAAAAATTATTCCTCCCGTTGACAGCTGGGACCCATCAGATTTGGTGGCTGACTTGTGGGCCTACTAAGCGGACGTGTACATAGGGCTTTGTCAACTTAATCAACAAACAATTCTAGCAACTGGACCGTTGGATGTTAATCGAACAGCCGTGCTCCTTCTTCAACCTCTGTTCTTGCTCGTGTCTCCCGTGGGCGGCACCACAGCAGGGCTGTCGTGCACCCAAACCAATCAAGTTTCCCACTCCTCTCCATCTGCGACTCCACTGCCGCGTCTTCCACACCTCCGAGTCGTTCCAGTCTGGGGCCTCGCCGCCGTCCACCGGCCTTGGTGCGCTCGGCACGGTGTGGTCAACGTGTTCAACAACCGAGAGTCATCGGAAGATGACTGTACGTGAGAGGCTGACAGTGGGGATGCACCACGCCTATGGACGCATGCATGCAAGTGCATCATTTTTACCCTAAAAAATAATGTTTTCTACCCCTGACTGCTGATGCGACACCGTCGTATCTATAATTTTTTATTGTTCCATGCCAATATTCTACAACTTTCATATACTTTTAGCAACTTTTTATACTATTTTTGGGACTAACATATTGATCCAGTGCCCAGTGCCAGTTCCTGTTTATTGCATGTTTTTTATTTCACAAAAAATCCATATAAAACGGAGTCCAAACGGGATAAAAACTGACGGTGATTTTTTTGGAATATATGTAATTTTTGGGAAGAAGAATCAACGCGATACGATGCCCGAGGGGGCCACGAGGCAGGGGGCGCGCCCCAGGGGGTTAGGCGTGCCCTGGGCCCTCGTGGCCAGCCTGTAAGGCGGTTGGTTCCCTTCTTTCGCCGCAAGAAAGCCAATGTCCGGAAAGAGATCGTGTCCAAAATTCAGCCCAATCGGAGTTACGGATCTCCGGGAATTTAAGAAACGGTGAAGGGGCGGAATCAGGGAGCGCAGAAACAGAGAGAGACAGAGAGACAGATCCAATCTCGGAGGGGCTCTCGCCCCTCCCATGCCATGGAGACCATGGACCAGAGGGGAAACCCTTCTCCCATCTAGGGAGAAGGTCAAGGAAGAAGAAGAAGAAGGAGGGGGGCTCTCTCCCCCTCGCTTCCGGTGGCGCCGGAGTGCCGCCGGGGCCATCATCGTCACCGCAATCTACACCAACAACTTCACCGTCGTCATCACCAACTCTTCCCCCCTCTATGCAGTGGTGTAACCCCTCTTTTACCCGCTGTAATCTCTACTTAAACATGGTGCTCAACACTATATATTATTTCCCAATGATGTATGGCTATCTTATGATGTTTGAGAAGATCCGTCTTGTCCTATGGGTTAATTGGTGATCGTGATTGGTTTGAGTTGCATGTTTTATTATTGGTGCTGTCCTATGGTGCTCTCCGTGTCGCGCAAGCGTGAGGGATCACCGCTATAGGGTTTGCAATATGTTCATGGTTTGCTTATTGTCTTTGTTGCGTGAGTGACTGAAACACAAACACGGATAAGTGGGTCATGGCGTATGGGAATAAAGAGGACTTGATACTTTAATGCTATGGTTGGGTTTTACCTTAATGATCTTTAGTAGTTGCGGATGCTTTCTAGAGTTCCAATCATAAGTGCATATGATCCAAGAAGAGAAAGTATGTTAGCTTATGCCTCTCCCTCAAATAAAATTGCAATAATGATTACCGGTCTAGTTATCGATTGCCTAGGGACAAATAACTCTCTTGTGTGACAAAAAGCTCTCCACTAAAACTAATTTAGTTGTGTCTTTATCTAAACAGCCCCTACTTTTTATTTTCGTGCTCTTTATATTCTTGCAAAACTATCCAAAAACACCTACACAGTACTTCTAGTTTCATACTTGTTCTGGGTAAAGCGAACGTTAAGCGTGCGTAGAGTTGTATCGGTGGTCGATAGAAGTTGAGGGAATATATGTTCTACCTTTAGCTCCTCGTTGGGTTCAACACTCTTACTTATCGAAAGAGGCTACAATTGATTCCCTATACTTGTGGGTTATCAACTGCTGGGACCCACCAGCTACATCTTCGCACGCAAGGAAGTGCGCCCATATTACGGGCAAAAATGATTCGCCCCCTGACTGCTGGGACCCACCAGCTACATCTTCGCACGCGAGGAAGTGCGTCCATATTATGGGAAAAAACGATTCACCCCCTGACTGCTGGGACCCACCAGCTACATCTTCGCACGCAAGGAAGTGCCTGACAGTCAGGACCCACCCAGTCGAAGCGTACGTAGCGTTGTTATTCTGGTCGCGAACATGTACGTACATACTGGTCGATCGGTCTGTCTGCAGGCTGCAGCGATGAACCGTGGCCGTGCAAGGAAGGGCACATGTGGTAGTAGAGGCGCGCACGTGTGGTAGTAGAGGCACGCACATAGCATGTACACGTACGTACAGCGGCCATGTTGCAAGAAAGTAAATACAGCCACGTACGTACATACGGGCGGGGTCTCGAATGCCTACTCGCGCATACGTATGACCAGGGCTCGTGTAAATGGCTGGGTCGGAACGGAGAAACTGCGTCGTCATCGTGTTCATCGGGAGCCAACCGGCTTGGACGGAATAGGCGATGGAAACGAGGCCTGGCATACCGCAGAACGGAGGAAACGGCCTTGTGTTCGACCGGCCATGGTGGAAACGGGATCCTGTTCATCGGGAGGGGTCTGGCGTACCGCAAAACGGAGGAAACGGACCTCCTACGATCGAAACAGGGTCCTGTTGATCAGGAGGGGCGTGGCATACCGCAAAACGGAGGAAACGGACTTGTGTTGGAGCGCTACAGTCGAAACGGGGCTCCTGTTCATCGGGAGGCGTGTGGCGTACCGCAAAACGGGACTCCACGGGATACTGTTCATCTCCACCGTCGACCCCCTCCAGCCTCCATGGGCTACTGTTCATCCACCGTCGACCTCCTCCAACCTCCACCTACGACTGTTCATCCACGGGCCCCTGTTCATCCAGCCTCCACCGCACGCTCCTCCACCGACTACTGTTCAACCAGCCCTCTCCACGGGGTCCTGTTCAACCACCCCTCCACGGGCTACTGTTCATCCAGCCCTCCACCGGCTACTGTTCAACCAGCCCTCCACGGGGTCCTGTTCATCCAGCCCTCCACGGGGTCCTGTTCATCCACAGGCTCGATCGATCGGGGTACTGTTCATCCAGCGGCAACGGCCTCTACTACCATGGGGTCCTATTCATCCAACCCCCCACCGGCAACTGTTCATCCAAACCCCCTCAACAATGCTCACTGTTCATCCAGAGGCAGTATCGATCGGCTTCAGTTAGCAGCAGTAGCGAAGGAATCGCTCAATCGGGTTCAGTTAACAGCAAGGGATCAATCGATCGCTCCGGTTCAGTAAAGCGTAGCTAGCAGTGCAATCGCTCGGGTTCAGTTAGAGTGCAACGCCTCGCACACACGTGCATACGTACGAGAGAAATGCGCATCGCTCGGCCCCCGACCAGCTGCCACCGTAACCGGGAACTCCCTGATATTTTCCTCGCCCTCGCTTCTACCATGTTTTTTTCCATCATGGACGGCCCAAAGAATGTCATGCAGCTGCGTCTCCGGCCCGCCCAGGACGAAAAGCCCATTTTCTGTCATGATTTTTGTATTAGAAGTAGGACCCCACCACATCTATGATGATACCAGGTTTTGTCACAATTATTGTCATAGAAGTGTCATAAGTATGACAAAAAAAATTCTTTCGGCCCAAAATGTCACGAATGTGTCTTTTTTTGTAGTGTATACTCATCAAAGTCAACCAAGCAGGAAGTAGGGTATTACCTCCATTAAGAGGGCCCGAACCTGGGTAAACATCATGTCCCTATCTTCTGTTACCTTTGATCCTCAGACGCACGGTTTGGGACCCCCTACCTGAGATCTGCCTGTTTTGACACCGACATTGGTGCTTTCATTGAGACTTCCTCTGCAGCGTCGACAGAAGGATTGATGGCTCGTCTTGTCATCAAGGACAGTATCACTTCCGGAGGAGCCCTAGTCTCAGGGCAAACCCTCCGGCTTGGCAGCTTCACCATGGGTGCCCGTTCGGCCGTTAAGCCAAAGGCAACCCCCCAAGTCATCAAAAATCATCTCCGTGTCGGCCCCGAATACTCCGACAAGATGGATCCGGCAGATTTATCATCTTTGAACGAACTCCTAGATCGCATCGCCGCCCAGGGGGTCGCATCTGACTATGATTGGATTGGGCTTAAACCCAATCAGAGAGAAATCAAATCTCCACCGATCACCCATCAGGTAGCGGTTGTGGAGGAACAAGCCGACAGTAACACTTCTCCTACGTTGAGAACAAACTATGTTCGGATTTCCAAGCTCGGAGAGCCGGATACCCATCTTCGGGGGGACACTCCCTATCCTCCGAACATAGAATCGGGCGTTGAGCCTGAAAACTCACTGGACACTCCGGAGCCCGGGCTGGTAAACTCAGAAAATCTTCAAACTCCGAACTCCACGTTGGGTCAGGGTCTGGATATATGCGACCTAATGTATGTGCGGCAGCAGCCTCAGGAAACAGTCCAACACTTTTGGGCCAGATTCCTCCTTGTTAAAAACAAGATCAAAGATTGCTGCGACGACGACGCGATTTCAGTATTTTGCAATAACTATACGGATGAGGGAATCCTTAATGCCCACAACCGTCGTTGCGTACTACACTTTGCAGACTTGGCACACATAGTACAGAAGTACTGCGCAATGGAAAGCGCCTGGAAAACTCAGACAGCCCACTAGGAACCGCAGGCCTTTAAACCATCTCTCGGACGGGCAAAAAGGATGCACCCTTGTGGGGCACCTGATCATCATCCCGTGGACAAGAAAATCAAGCCCTTTACGGGGCATAGAACTGTCCTCGAGGAATGGCACGACAGGCCATGTCAAATGCACATGACGCCGAATACCGAACCAACCCATAGCCTCCGAGCATGTTGGATACTCCGGCAAGTGGCCAAGAGCGGCGAGGGTATCCTCACCAACACTACCTTAGAGAAGTACTCTTCGGAGGACGACGACCTCAAAGTATTTATGGTCTTCGAGACCTTTTTTCAAATAATCGGCATAAAAGGGCACTCCGCAACCTCGCCGAAGTCTGCCAAGTAGCAGCAATAAATCCTTGGAACGATACGGTGATAACTTTCAATGCCGATGATGAACAAAGATCTCGATCAGTCCGGGCACCAGCTGCTTTGGTCCTAAACCCAATCGTGGATGGTTTTCGGCTCACTAAAGTGCTCATGGATAGCGGCAGCGGACTGAACCTCATCTACGAAGACACGCTCAATAAAATGCAAATGGACAGGAGTCGCTGTCGGTGTCAAAACCGGCGGATCTCGGGTAGGGGGTCCCGAACTATGCGTCTAAGGTCGATGGTAATAGGAGACAGGGGACACAATGTTTACCCAGGTTCGGGCCCTCTCTATGGAGGTAATACCCTACTTCCTGCTTGATTGATCTTGATGAATATCAGTATTACAAGAGTTGATCTACCACGAGATCGTAGTGGCTAAACCCTAGAAGTCTAGCTTGTATGACTATGGTCATGAATATCTCCTTCTGGACTAAGCCCTCCGGTTTATATAGATACCAGAAGGATCTAGGGTTACACAAGGTCGGTTACAAAGAAAGGAATCTACATATTTGACCACCAAGCTTGCCTTCCACGCCAAGGAGAGTCCCATCCGGACACGGGTGCAGTCTTCGGTCTTCGTATCCTCACAGCCCATCAGTCTGGCCCATGGCTAACAGGCCGGACACCCGAGGACCCCTTAATCCAGGACTCCCTCAGTAGCCCCTGAACCTGGCTTCAATGACAAGGTGTCTGGCGCACAAATCTGTCTTCGGCATTGCAAGGCGGGTTCCTTGTTCCGAACTCCAAGGTAGTCTTCGGACGTAATGATCGTGTCCGGACCTGTAACACACATACCACATGCAACCGCAGAGACCATAATATTCTATGAGTCCAATCCGCTGACAACTTTTTGGAACATGACATCACGTCCGCCCGGTCATTTATTTCGAACCATTTTTTGTCTGCCGCTCCACGTTTCGAGATGTGGTTGCCATTGGCATGTCTTGTCGAAGCAGAGATCGTGTCCCCTTATTGCGGGATTCTCATCAATACGGGCATGGGTAATCCAACTGTGCCATTTACACAGCTCTTGGGAACAGGCGAGTTTTAAGGTGAATGGGGAGGCGATTGATATTCACGGCCTTTATAAGGGGATAAGAATTCCCTTTCTTCACCCACGCCTTCTCTCTCTGCCCTTCCATCCTCGAGCTCCAGCGCCCAAGTTCCCATCTTTCTCTATCTCCAGAAAGCATCTAACCATGTCCGGATCCGGAGGTCAAGGCAAGTGGATGGTCTCCTCCGTTAAGGAGAAGGACATCACCCAGCTTCGGGCGGCTGGGTATCTGGCAAAAGGAATCGCCCACCGTCTGCCAACCAAGGGGCAAGTCATCCCCACCCCGAAGCCTACTGAGAGGGTAGTTTTCCTCCCTCACTTTGTCCACGGATTGAGGTTTCCACTTCACCCTTTCGTCCGCGGACTGATGTACTATTACGGGCTAGATTTCCATGATCTAGCTCCATACTCCTTCCTCAACATCTCGGCATTCATTTTCATGTGTGAGGCCTTCCTCCGCATCCAGCCCCACTTCGGCCTATGGCTCAAGACCTTCAACGTGAAGCT
>NC_057808.1:326049784-326216221 GCF_018294505.1 Triticum aestivum | reverse complement strand
CTCTCTCTGTCCACGCCAGAAAAAGAAATATATGTAGTAAAGATTAGGCATCCTCCTTGAACAAGCAAGTAGAAGGTACGCATTGAGAAGAGTCGAACTTACCTCATTGGCGTGATTGGTGTGATCGTGCCCACGGTCCGAATCTATGGCCGGCGGTTTCTCGTTGACCTTGAAGAGCAACTTCCAGGTGTCTTTGTGAGTAGTTCCGAAGAGCCCCCTCAGGGTCTGGTGCTTCTCCGGATCGTATTCCCATAAAGGGAAGCTTCGGCCTTGGCAGGGGAGAATCCGGTGAACCAGCATCACCTGGATCACGTCGACGAGCTTGATGTTTTTATCCACCATGCTTTGAATGCGCGTTTGCAGCGCTATCAGCTCGTCTGACGCAGACCAGTTGGGGCCTTTCTCCATCCAGGAGGTGAGCCGCATTGGAGCTCTGGCCTGGAATTCGGGAGCCGCCGCCCAAGTGGGGCCGCGTGGCTCTGTGATGTAGAACCACTGCTTCTGCCACTCTTTGACAGTCTCCACAAAAGTGCCCTTAGGCCTGGTGATGTTGGGCATCTTGCTCACCATGGCGCCTCCGCACTCTGCGTGCTGACCATCCACCACCTTCAGCTTCACGTTGAAGGTCTTGAGCCATAGGCCGAAGTGGGGCTGGATGCGGAGGAAGGCCTCACACATGAAAATGAATGCCGAGATGTTGAGGAAGGAGTATGGAGCTAGATCATGGAAATCTAGCCCGTAATAGTACATCAGTCCGCGGACGAAAGGGTGAAGTGGAAACCTCAATCCGTGGACAAAGTGAGGGAGGAAAACTACCCTCTCAGTAGGCTTCGGGGTGGGGATGACTTGCCCCTTGGTTGGCAGACGGTGGGCGATTCCTTTTGCCAGATACCCAGCCGCCCGAAGCTGGGTGATGTCCTTCTCCTTAACGGAGGAGACCATCCACTTGCCTTGACCTCCGGATCCGGACATGGTTAGATGCTTTCTGGAGATAGAGAAAGATGGGAACTTGGGCGCTGGAGCTCGAGGATGGAAGGGCAGAGAGAGAAGGCGTGGGTGAAGAAAGGGAATTCTTATCCCCTTATAAAGGCCGTGAATATCAATCGCCTCCCCATTCACCTTAAAACTCGCCTGTTCCCAAGAGCTGTGTAAATGGCACAGTTGGATTACCCATGCCCGTATTGATGAGAATCCCGCAATAAGGGGACACGATCTCTGCTTCGACAAGACATGCCAATGGCAACCACATCTCGAAACATGGAGCGGCAGACAAAAAATGGTTCGAAATAAATGACCGGGCGGACGTGATGTCATGTTCCAAAAAGTTGTCAGCGGATTGGACTCATAGAATATTATGGTCTCTGCGGTTGCATGTGGTATGTGTGTTACAGGTCCGGACACGATCATTACGTCCGAAGACTACCTTGGAGTTCGGAACGAGGAACCCGCCTTGCAATGCCGAAGACAGATTTGTGCGCCAGACACCTTGTCATTGAAGCCAGGTTCAGGGGCTACTGAGGGAGTCCTGGATTAAGGGGTCCTCGGGTGTCCGGCCTGTTAGCCATGGGCCAGACTGATGGGCTGTGAGGATACGAAGACCGAAGACTGCACCCGTGTCCGGATGGGACTCTCCTTGGCGTGGAAGGCAAGCTTGGTGGTCAAATATGTAGATTCCTTTCTTTGTAACCGACCTTGTGTAACCCTAGATCCTTCTGGTATCTATATAAACCGGAGGGCTTAGTCCAGAAGGAGATATTCATGACCATAGTCATACAAGCTAGACTTCTAGGGTTTAGCCACTACGATCTCGTGGTAGATCAACTCTTGTAATACTAATATTCATCAAGATCAATCAAGCAGGAAGTAGGGTATTACCTCCATAGAGAGGGCCCGAACCTGGGTAAACATTGTGTCCCCTGTCTCCTATTACCATCGACCTTAGACGCATAGTTCGGGACCCCCTACCCGAGATCCGCCGGTTTTGACACCGACAGCGACTCCTGTCCATTTGCATTTTATTGAGCGTGTCTTCGTAGATGAGGTTCAGTCCGCTGCCGCTATCCATGAGCACTTTAGTGAGCCGAAAACCATCCACGATTGGGTTTAGGACCAAAGCAGCTGGTGCCCGGACTGATCGAGATCTTTGTTCATCATCGGCATTGAAAGTTATCACCGTATCGTTCCAAGGATTTATTGCTGCTACTTGGCAGACTTCGGCGAGGTTGCGGAGTGCCCTTTTATGCCGATTATTTGAAAAAAGGTCTCGAAGACCATAAATACTTTGAGGTCGTCGTCCTCCGAAGAGTACTTCTCTAAGGTAGTGTTGGTGAGGATACCCTCGCCGCTCTTGGCCACTTGCCGGAGTATCCAACATGCTCGGAGGCTATGGGTTGGTTCGGTATTCGGCGTCATGTGCATTTGACATGGCCTGTCGTGCCATTCCTCGAGGACAGTTCTATGCCCCGTAAAGGGCTTGATTTTCTTGTCCACGGGATGATGATCAGGTGCCCCACAAGGGTGCATCCTTTTTGCCCGTCCGAGAGATGGTTTAAAGGCCTGCGGTTCCTAGTGGGCTGTCTGAGTTTTCCAGGCGCTTTCCATTGCGCAGTACTTCTGTACTATGTGTGCCAAGTCTGCAAAGTGTAGTACGCAACGACGGTTGTGGGCATTAAGGATTCCCTCATCCGTATAGTTATTGCAAAATACTGAAATCGCGTCGTCGTCGCAGCAATCTTTGATCTTGTTTTTAACAAGGAGGAATCTGGCCCAAAAGTGTTGGACTGTTTCCTGAGGCTGCTGCCGCACATACATTAGGTCGCATATATCCAGACCCTGACCCAACGTGGAGTTCGGAGTTTGAAGACTTTCTGAGTTTACCAGCCCGGGCTCCGGAGTGTCCAGTGAGTTTTCAGGCTCAACGCCCGATTCTATGTTTGGAGGATAGGGAGTGTCCCCCCGAAGATGGGTATCCGGCTCTCCGAGCTTGGAAATCCGAACATAGTTTGTTCTCAACGTAGGAGAAGTGTTACTGTCGGCTTGTTCCTCCACAACCGCTACCTGATGGGTGATCGGTGGAGATTTGATTTCTCTCTGATTGGGTTTAAGCCCAATCCAATCATAGTCAGATGCGACCCCCTGGGCGGCGATGCGATCTAGGAGTTCGTTCAAAGATGATAAATCTGCCGGATCCATCTTGTCGGAGTATTCGGGGCCGACACGGAGATGATTTTTGATGACTTGGGGGGTTGCCTTTGGCTTAACGGCCGAACGGGCGCCCATGGTGAAGCTGCCAAGCCGGAGGGTTTTCCCTGAGACTAGTGCTCCTCCGGAAGTGATACTGTCCTTGATGACAAGACGAGCCATCAATCCTTCTGTCGACGCTGCAGAGGAAGTCTCAATGAAAGCACCAATGTCGGTGTCAAAACAGGCAGATCTCAGGTAGGGGGTCCCAAACCGTGCGTCTGAGGATCGAAGGTAACAGAAGATAGGGACATGATGTTTACCCAGGTTCGGGCCCTCTTAATGGAGGTAATACCCTACTTCCTGCTTGGTTGACTTTGATGAGTATACACTACAAAAAAAGACACATTCGTGACATTTTGGGCCGAAAGAATTTTTTTTTGTCATACTTATGACACTTCTATGACAATAATTGTGACAAAACCTGGTATCATCATAGATGTGGTGGGGTCCTACTTCTAATACAAAAAATCATGACACAAAATGGGCTTTTCGTCCTGGGCGGGCCGGAGACGCAGCTGCATGACATTCTTTGGGCCGTCCATGATGGAAAAAAACATGGTAGAAGCGAGGGCGAGGAAAATATCAGGGAGTTCCCGGTTACGGTGGCAGCTGGTCGGGGGCCGAGCGATGCGCATTTCTCTCGTACGTATGCACGCAGAGTGCGAGGCGCCATGGTGAGCAAGATGCCCAACGTCACCAGGCCTAAGGGCACTTTTGTGGAGACTGTCAAAGAGTGGCAGAAGCAGTGGTTCTACATCACAGAGCCACGCGGCCCCACTTGGGCGGCGGCTCCCGAATTCCAGGCCAGAGCTCCAATGCGGCTCACCTCCTGGATGGAGAAAGGCCCCAACTGGTCTGCGTCAGACGAGCTGATAGCGCTGCAAACGCGCATTCAAAGCATGGTGGATAAAAACATCAAGCTCGTCGACGTGATCCAGGTGATGCTGGTTCACCGGATTCTCCCCTGCCAAGGCCGAAGCTTCCCTTTATGGGAATACGATCCGGAGAAGCACCAGACCCTGAGGGGGCTCTTCGGAACTACTCACAAAGACACCTGGAAGTTGCTCTTCAAGGTCAACGAGAAACCGCCGGCCATAGATTCGGACCGTGGGCACGATCACACCAATCACGCCAATGAGGTAAGTTCGACTCTTCTCAATGCGTACCTTCTACTTGCTTGTTCAAGGAGGATGCCTAATCTTTACTACATATATTTCTTTTTCTGGCGTGGACAGAGAGAGTGGAACGGATCCAGAGTTTGGCTCCGCTGCCCGAAGAGCCAGTCATCCCGCTCCTGGCGAAGATGCTGGTTTCGGCGCCCTATCAGCCGCCGGAGAAGAAGGCCAAGTAGAAGGCCAAGGGGGCCAAAGGTGGCCCCTGTCGTAAAGGCACATCGGACGTGATGTCCGAAGACGAAGAAACCATTTCCTCCGCCGCTGAGGACGATGATGACGATGAGGAGGAGGAGAACAACCCACCGCCTGACGAGGGAAAGAAGAAGAGGGCGGCCTCCACGAATCTGGAGGCGGGGACGTCCAAGAAGGGGAAGGGCTCCCTTGTGGATAACTCCGCATGGGATGTCGACAGCAGTCCAGAGCGTCGCCCCCGCACTAAGCCTCGAGCGGCATTGTACCATATATCCAGCCTCTCCTAGAGGCAATAATAAAGTATTATTTATTTCCTTATATCATGATAAATGTTTATTATTCATGCTAGAATTGTATTAACCGGAAACATAATACATGTGTGAATACATAGACAAACAGAGTGTCACTAGTGTGCCCCTACTTGACTAGCTCGTTAATCAAAGATGGTTATGTTTCCTAGCCATAGACATGAGTTGTCATTGGATTAACGGGATCACCTCATTAGGAGAATGACGTGATTGACTTGACCCATTCCGTTAGCTTAGCACCCGATCGTTTAGTATGTTGCTATTGCTTTCTTCATGACTTATACATGTTCCTATGACTATGAGATTATGCAACTCCCGTTTACCAGAGGAACACTTTGTGTGCTACCAAACGTCACAACGTAAATGGGTGATTATAAAGGTGCTCTACAGGTGTCTCCAAAGGTACTTGTTGGGTTGGCGTATTTCGAGATTAGGATTTGTCACTCCGATTGTCGGAGAGGTATCTCTGGGCCCACTCAGTAATGCACATCACTATAAGCCTTGCAAGCATTGCAACTAATGAGCTAGTTGTGGGATGATGTATTACGGAACGAGTAAAGAGACTTGCCGGTAATGAGATTGAACTAGGTATCGAGATACCGACGATCGAATCTCGAGCAAGTAACATACCGATGACAAAGGGAACAACGTATGTTGTTATGCGGTCTGACCGATAAAGATCTTCGTAGAATATGTGGGAGCCAATATGGGCATCCAGGTCCTGCTATTGGTTATTGACCGGAGAGGTGTCTCGGTCATGTCTACATAGTTCTCGAACCTGTAGGGTCCGCACGCTTAACGTTACGATGACAGTTTTATTGAGTTTTGATGTACCGAAGGAGTTCGGAGTCCCGGATGAGATCGGGGATATGACGAGGAGTCTCGAAATGGTCGAGACGTAAAGATCGATATATTGGACGACTATATTCGGACATCGGAAAGTTCCGAGTGATTCGGGTATCTTTCGGTGTACCGGAGATTTACAGGAATTCGTATTGGGCCTTAATGGGCCATACGGGAAAGGAGAGAAAGGCCTCAAAAGGTGGCCGCACCCCTCCCCATGGTCTGGTCCGAATTGGACTAGGGAAGGGGGGCGCCCCCTTCCTTCTTTCTCCTTCACCCTTCCCTTCTCCTATTCCAACAAGGAAAGGAGGAGTCCTACTCCCGGTGGGAGTAGGACTCCCCCCTTTGGCGCGCCTCTCCCCTTGGCCAGCTGCCTCCCCCTTGCTCCATTATATACGGGGGCAGGGGGCACCCCACAGACACGACAATTGATATAAGATATTTTAGCCGTGTGCGGTGCCCCCCTCCACCATATTACACCTCGATAATACCGTTGCGGAGCTTAGGCGAAGCCCTGCGTCGGTGGAACATCATCATCATCACCACGCCGTCGTGCTGACGAAACTCTCCCTCAACACTCGGCTGGATCGGAGTTCGAGGGACGTCATCAAGCTGAACGTGTGCTGAATTCGGAGGTGCCGTGCGTTCGGTACTTGATCGGTCGGATCGTGAAGACGTACGACTACATCAACCGCGTTGTGATAACGCTTCCGCTATCGGTCTACGAGGGTACGTGGACAACACTCTCCCCTCTCGTTGCTATGCATCACCATGATCTTGCGTGTGCGTAGGAAATTTTTTGAAATTACTACGTTCCCCAACAGTGGTATCAGAGCCTGGTTTTATGCGTTGATGCTATGCACGAGTAGAACACAAGTGAGTTGTGGGCGATATAAGTCATACTGCTTACCAGCATGTCATACTTTGGTTCAGCGTTATTGTGAGATGAAGCGGCCCGGACCGACATTACGCGTACGCTTACGCGAGACTGGTTTCACCGTTCGGAGCACTCGTTGCTTAAAGGTGACTGGCGGGTGTCTGTCTCTCTCACTTTAGTTGAACCAAGTGTGGCTACGCCCGGTCCTTGCGAAGGTTAAAACAGCACCAACTTGACAAACTATCGTTGTGGTTTTGATGCGTAGGTAAGAACGGTTCTTGCTAAGCCCGTAGCAGCTACGTAAAACATGCAACAACAAAATAGAGGATGTCTAACTTGTTTTTGCAGGGCATGTTGTGATGTGATATGGTCAAGACATGATGTGATATAATTTGTTGTATGAGATGATCATGTTTTGTAACCGAGTTATCGGCAACTGGCAGGAGCCATGCATATGGTTGTTGCTTTATTGTATGAAATGCAATCGCCATGTAATAGTTTTACTTTATCACTAAGCGGTAGCGATAGTCGTAAAAGCAATAAGTTGGCGAGACGACAACGATACTACGATGGAGATCAAGGTGTCGCGCCGGTGACGATGGTGATCATGACGGTGCTTCGGAGATGGAGATCACAAGCACGGTGCTTCGGAGATGGAGATCACAAGCACAAGATAATGATGGCCATATCATATCACTTATATTGATTGCATGTGATGTTAATCCTTTATGCATCTTATCTTGCTTTGATTGACGGTAGCATTATAAGATGATCTCTCACTAAAATTTTAAGATAAAGTGTTCTCCCTGAGTATGCACCGTTGCGAAAGTTCTTCGTGCTGAGACACCACGTGTTAATCGGGTGTGATAGGCTCTACGTTCAAATACAACGGGTGCAAAACAGTTGCACACGCGGAATACTCAGGTTAAACTTGACGAGCCTAGCATATACAGATATGGCCTCGGAACACAAAGACCGAAAGGTCGAGCGTGAATCATATAGTAGATATGATTAACATAGTGATGTTCACCATTGAAACTACTCCATCTCACGTGTTAATCAGACATGGTTTAGTTGATTTGGATCGCGTAATCACTTAGATGACTAGAGGGATGTCTATCTAAGTGGGAGTTCTTAAGTAATATGATTAATTGAACTTAAATTTATCATGAACTTAGTCCTGATAGTATTTTGCAAATTATGTTGTAGATCAATAGCTCGCGTTGTTGCTTCCCTATGTTTATTTTGGTATGTTCCTAGAGAAAAATTATGTTGAAAGATGTTAGTAGCAAAGATGCGGATTGGATCCGTGATCTGAGGATTATCCTCATTGCTGCACAGAAGAATTATGTCCTTGATGCACTGCTAGGTGACAGACCTATTGCAGGAGCAGATGCAGATGTTATGAACGTTTGGCTAGCTCAATATGATGACTACTTGATAGTTTAGTGCACCATGCTTAACGGCTTAGAGTCGGGACATCAAAGACGTTTTGAACGTCATGGACCATATGAGATGTTCCAGGAGTTGAAGTTAATATTTCAAGCAAATACCCGAGTTGAGAGATATGAAGTCTCCAACAAGTTCTATAGCTAAAAGATGGAGGAGAATGGCTCAACTAGTGAGCATGTGCTCAGATTGTCTGGGTACTACAATCGCTTGAATCAAGTGGGAGTTAATCTTCCAGATAAAATAGTGATTGACAGAATTCTCTAGTCACCATCACCAAGTTAGTAGAACTTCATGATGAACTATAGTATGCAAGGGATGACGAAAGTAATTCCCAAGCTCTTCGTGATGCTGAAATCGACGAAGGTAGAAATCAAGAAAAACATCAAGTGTTGATGGTTGACGAGACCACTAGTTTCAAGAAAAGGGCAAAGGGAAGAAGGGGAACTTCAAAAAGAACGGCAAGCAAGTTGCTACTCAAGTGAAGAAGCCCAAGTCTGTACCTAAGCCAGAGACTAAGTGCTTCTACTGCAAAGGGACTGGTCACTCGAGGCGGAACTGCCCCAAGTATTTGGTGGATAAGAAGGATGGCAAAGTGAACAAAGGTATATTGGATATACATGTTATTGATGTGTACTTACTAGTGTTTATAGCAACCCCTCAGTATTTGATACCGGTTTAGTTGCTAAAGAGTAGTAACTCGAAAACGGGAGTTGCAGAATAAACAGAGACTAGTAAAAGGCGAGGTGACGATGTGTGTTGGAAGTAGTTCCAAGATTGATATGATCATCGTCGCACACTCCCTATACTTTCGGGATTAGTGTTGAAACTGAATAAGTGTTATTTGGTGTTTGCGTTGAGCATGAATATGATTTGATCATGTTTATTGCAATACGGTTATTCATTTAAGTTAGAGAACAATTGTTGTTCTGTTTACATGAATAAAAACCTTCTATGGTCATACACACCAACGAAAATGGTTTGTTGGATCTTGATCGTAGTGATACACATATTCATAATAATGAAGCCAAAAGATGCAAAGTTAATAATGATAGTGCAACTTATTTGTGGCACTGCCATTTGGGTCATATCGGTGTAAAGCGCATGAAGAAACTCCATACTGATGGAATTTTGGAATCACTTGATTTTGAATCACTTGGTACTTGCGAACCGTGCCTCATGGGCAAGATGACCAAAACACCGTTCTCCGGAACTATGGAGAGAGCAACAGATTTGTTGGAAATCATACATACAGATGTATATGGTCCAATGAATATTGAGGCTCGTAGCAGGTATCATTATTTTCTGACCTTCACAGATGATTTGAGCAGATATGGGTATATCTACTTGATGAAACATAAGTCTGAAGCATTTGAAAAGTTCAAAGAATTTCAGGGTGAAGTAGAAAATCATCGTGACGAGAAAATAAGGTTTCTATGATTTGATCGCGGAGACAAATATTTGAGTTACGAGTTTGGTCTTCAATTAAAACAATGTGGAATAGTTTCACAAATTCACGCCACCTGGAACACCACGGTGTAATGGTGTGTCCGAACATCGTAACCGTACTTTATTAGATATGGTGCGATATATGATGTCTCTTACCGATCTACCACTATCGTTTTGGGGTTATGCATTAGAGACAGCTGCATTCACGTTAAATAGGGCACCATCAAAATCCGTTAAGACGATGCCTTATGAACTGTGGTTTAGCAAGAAACCAAAGTTGTCGTTTCTTAAAAGTTTGGGGTTGCGATGCTTATGTGAAAAGGTTTCATCCTGATAAGATCAAACCCAAATCGGAGAAATGTGTCTTCATAGGATACCCAAAGGAGACAGTTGGGTA
The DNA here is from genome assembly GCF_018294505.1 of Triticum aestivum. NCBI lineage: Eukaryota > Viridiplantae > Streptophyta > Magnoliopsida > Poales > Poaceae > Triticum > Triticum aestivum. The sequence goes on along the minus strand of NC_057808.1, from coordinate 326,206,288 downwards.
CACCTTCTATCACACATCCGAAGGCAAGACATTCGTTGCTAAGAATGGATCCTTTCTGGAGAAGGAATTTCTCTCGAAAGAAGTGAGTGGGAGGAAAGTAGAACTTGATGAGGTAACTGTACCTGCTCCCTTGTTAGAAAGTAGTTCATCACAGAAATCTGTTCCTGTGACTCCTACACCAATTAGTGAGGAAGTTAATGATGATGATCATGTAACTTCAGATCAAGTTACTACCAAACCTCGTAGATAAACCAGAGTAAGATCCGCACCAGAGTGGTACGGTAATCCTGTTCTAGAGGTTATGTTACTAGACCATGACAAACCTACGAACTATGAGGAAGCGATGATGAGCCCAGATTCCGCAAAATGGCTTGAGGCCATGAAATCTGAGATGAGATCTGTCGTGGAATTGTCACGGCAGATGTCCTCAAGCTAGGACTTAGTCATGGAGCCATCGCCGCTAGGAAGCTTGAAGGGGTTAACGGGACAAGGAACACGAGGGTTTATACTGGTTCGGCCCCTTACAGTGAAGGTAAAAGCCTACGTCCAGTTGAGGTGGTATTGATTAGGGTTTCGATGACCAGGGAGCTTAACCGCTATGCCTGGCTCTCGAGGAGATCTTTCTTGTCCCTAAACCGCTGCCGGGTCATCCCTTTATATAGGGAGGCTGACGCCCAGCAGCTCTCAGAGTCCCGGCCGGCTCATAAGAGTGTCCGGCTCGGACTCTCAACTATTCTTGCCTTGCACTACAAGTTCTACCATAATGATGGTTGCAACTACAGGCCTTAAGCCATATCCGGGTCTTAATCCCACCTTTGGCCCACCGTCTTCAAGCTTGGCGCCGGGCTTCAAGTGATGACCCTTAGGAGTAACCCGGCCCCTCCTGGCGGGTGACTCTAAGGTTTATATCCTCAACATTAGGCCCCAGATTGGTTTGAGCCGGCTCATATCAATCTTCCATTCTTTCGACAGAAAATCTCCGGCTTACAACTGCGGGAAGGTCATAACCCGGCGTGACGTCATCCTCTGGACTCCGGGTAATCCGCCGTGACGTCATCTTCCATTAAGTCCATTTTTTACTCCACCATATCCGCAACGGATCTTATCTTTACAGCCATCCCGAAAATCGAGGCGTTTTATGGTGAGATAACCGCGCCGCGGCCTCCTCGTTTCTAGCGCCCACTTATGAGCTCGCCCTTATAAATAGCCCGGCCCGACGGGCCTTCAGCCACTCGTCTTCCTCCTCGCGCCACTGTTCCTCCGCTCGAGCTCTGTTGCTGTCGCCGCCGCGGGTCTCCTCCTCCTCACCAACTCCGGCCGCTGCATCAACCTGTTGTGTCCAGAGAAAACGGCGGCGACCTCCGCGACTCACCAGCACCTGTAAGTCCTGGCTACCCCGTAGAACAGATCTGCAGTAGGGTTCGTCCTGTTCGTCCGTGTTCTTTGCCGTCGCCCACGAGCTCTTGGTAGTTTTCATTCTTACTGCCCTTCTTGATCTTAGACCTGTATAGACCTACTGCGGTAGCTGTTTGGAACCCATTTCAAATGCAAATAGATCTCTTTTTACTACATAGAGTCCCTGTTTGAGCCTGCGAACTTCTCCTGCGTCTGCTTTAGGTCTAGAAAATTTTCCTTTTAGTCAACCATTTTGATCCAAAATTTTCACTGCGATCTGTGAAACTTGTTTTCACCATACTTAGTAAAAAACCGCTTCTGCTGAGCTATGGCGGCTTACATTTCCGGCTCATAGAAACCACGCGCCGTAGGACCTTCCGGCTCAAAGGAACCATGCGCCATAAAAATTTCCGGCTTATCTGTGACAAGGTCGTAGACAGTCAAATTACTTCTTAATACCTCTAGCGGCTTAGATAACCCAATGCAATTAGATATATGTCATTAGGCCCCTCCATAAGCCGTCACTTTAACACTGAACTGTAAATTTCCTCCGGCTTATAATTAAACCGGGCATGTTTCCTTTTATCATAGGCTTCCGACTTTCACCATGCCTCCCAAAGCTCCTAAAGCACCCATCACTTGCAATTGGATGAGGTCCAATGTCACCGACGAGACCTTAACGGATTTCATGAAGTCAGGTTACCTGCCCAAAAAGGACGTCATGTCCTACCGTGCCCCCGACCCATCAGAGGAGAGACCACAGCCGAGGGATGGGGAAGTGGTAGTTTTTGCGGATCATATGAGCCGGGGCTTCGCACCGCCCGGCTCAAAGTTCTTCAGAGATGTGCTGAATTTCTTCGACCTGCGGCCTCAAAACATAGGACCCAACTCGGTGTCAAATATATGCAATTTCCAAGTGTTCTGTGAGGTCTACCTTGGAGAAGAACCCAGCCTGCTGCTCTTCAGAGAGCTCTTCTACCTGAACCGTCAGAACGAGTGCGCCAACGGGCCAAGCTTGGAACTTGGTGGCATCTCCATCCAGCGACGGAGGGACTGCCTTTTCCCTTACGCCGAGCCGCCAAGCCACCCAAAGGACTAGAACCAGACGTGGTTCTATTGCCAAGACACGTCGCCGGCTGACGAGAGCCCGCTGCCCGGCTTCCGCCCTTCTCGACTGGAACCGACTCACCCTCTGTCTGACAAGTTAACTCAGGCGGAACGCCAACCTCTTCTCCCCACCATCAACAAGATCAAGGCTCTCCTGGGCAATGGTCTCAACGGAATTGATCTGGTCCGGGTCTGGATCTCGTGGCGGGTGATCCCCCTAAGCCGCCGCCCCGGCTTAATGTGTGAATACACAGGCCGGAAAGATGACCCCCTGCGACACAGCCGCAACGACCTCCCTGAAGACATTGCCGAGGACATGACCAAGGCTCTCTTGAACGAGAGCTTGGCAGACTGCGGGAGGACCGGGTTAGCCCCCTTCTGCAAGACCAACCCAGCCCCAGCAGTAAGCCGCTGACCTGAACATCTTATCTTCTTCTGTAGATAACCTTCATCTGAATCTTTAAGAAATCATCCTTGTATTTTTCAGGCTGATGACAAATTCTGGAAGGTCAAATATGACCATGAGGCGGCCAAGAAGGCCAGGAAGGCTAAGAAAGCCGCCAAGAGAGCTGCCCCTCGCAAGAAGGGAAGTAGGCCTACTACTTCAGAGCTGATGCAACTAAGCAACAGCTCCGAGTCAGAGGTAACCCCTGAGCCTGTAAGCTCTTGTTGTATTTGTTGTTTATTTCTGTCCACCTTATCAATACTTGTTCATCAATAGGACGGCACCGGAGCAAGTAACCCGGTGGTTGAAGAGGTAATGATACTTTCCTCCGACTCGGAGCCCTTGCCAAGGCTGAAAATCTGAAGGGTAACCCGGAAAGTAAGCTTTTCACATCCTTTAGCTTATCAAGATCCTCAATTTATTTTGAAGCGACAGGTTCATGAGAGCCGGCGTCACACCCGGACCAACAAGGACGCTGACCTATCCTCCGGGTTACCTGACGCATCGAGGAAACGCCGAACTGAGGTTATCTCCAACTTGTACCCTTTTCATCCTTTGGCGGGTGTTATACGTCAACCGCTCAATTCTTCCGACTCAAATTATCAGGAAACTTCCCCCTCTTCTGGCGACTCTATGCAGTCGAACCTGCCGGCTTTCAAGACCGTGCCCGGGTAATGATGATCATCTCATGTTGTACTTTGTCTTTACTTACACTTTTGTGCTTAACCTTTCTGTCTTTTCAGTGCCCAGGCAAAACTCAGCAAAAGGGCGAAGAAGAACAAGCCGGTCGAAGAGCCGGACTTGCCTGAACCGGAGGTAGCCGCTAAAGAACCGCCAGCTGCCTCTGCTCCTGAAGCCACTGCTCCAACCGACAAGCCAATAGCAGAAGCTTCTGCTAACCCGGAGGCCTCCAGCTCGTCTCAACCAGCAGATGACCCGGATGTGGTAATCACCCGGAAGGAATTTGTTGAGCCGGGGAGACCTACTGCGCTGGCCAAGTGCTCCGCTAAGGAGGAGTTATTAGGGCGCCACCGGGCCAATCTGGACCTCACCGACTATGGCAATCTGAGCATCGGAGAGATTATCTCCGGCTATATCAGCCAGGTGCACAAGAGCCGGGACTTAGAGATTGCCATGGTGAACCAGATTCAGCACAAGTCTGAGGTATCACTCTTCTTTCTTCTTACTTACTGCATAGTTATCTTGTTATTCTTACCATGCTCTAGCCCCCAAGTCTACTACTTATGAGAGAATAAGTTGTAGACTTAAGTTCTGGCTTACTCGTTTGAACCGATAACTTGTAAATAGAAATGTTCGATATGCATTAGCCTCCAAGTGCCAAGTGTCTTTGCTTGGAAAGTGCTTGGGACTTTTAAAATTGCATAGTAACTGTTCATCCTATGACCCGGAAATTATGCAGGCTGCTGGCAAGAAGTTTGAAGCTGACATCTCCGATCTCAAGACCCGTCTGAAGACGCAAGAAACTGATACCCGGAAAGCAAATGCCAAATTTGTGTCCAGTATTGCTGCGCAAGAAAAGCTGAAGACGGACTTTGACGCTGAACGGAAGGCTTGGGCCGAAGAAAAGGCTACTCTGGTGAACCGGGCTGAATAGGCGGAGAAGGCTCTGACAGAGAAGACCGCCGAACTCTCCGGCTTAAAGCGCCAAGTGTCCCAGATGGTTGTCGCAATCTTCGGTAAGTCATTTCACCGGCTTTCATCAAGTTTATAATCTTTATATCTCATAACTCATCCTTGTCGGCGGCTTATCTTATTCTGTTAAACAGGTCCCAGAAGCGCCAACCTCAACCAAAGTGTGGTAACCAAGCTGAAGGCCGTGTACACCCTGGTGGAGCAGCTCTACACCGGGTCACAGCGTGCTTTGGCTGTGGTGGCCATATCCAATGAGGTGCCGACTCATCTGGCGGAAGTTCTTCGCCGGCTTGCCGTTCTTCCCCAACGTGTCCAAGAGCTGCGGCGGGCCTATGCAAGAGCCGGAGCTATCGCCGCTCTGAGCCAGGCCAAGGCGTTCCTTCCAGAGTTAGACCCGGCGGGCATTGCCCTCGGCTATCCCAGTTTGAAGGAAGACGGCACACCCTTCGACCAAAGGGACTTTGCAGCCTGCGTGAAGATCGTGCGCCCGGTGGCCACCCTCATTGGAAACGACACAGATCTGACCAAGTACCAGTCGGGTTACAATGCAGAAAATCAGAGGATCCCCACTCCGCGTTATGAAGCTATCAGCTTAGTCCCGCCAGCTCGTAAGCACACCTTCGCCCCGGAGATTGACCCGGCCGGGTTAATTGACGAGGAAGCTCAATTTGAAGCTTTGAGCGGCATTGACTGGAAGTCGTCAACTTTCCAGGTCTTGGGAACAACCGGAGGAGAGGAGAGGGATGAGCCGGAGACTTCAACCCAGCAAGCGTCGTAACTCTGTAGACGGTTTATGTGAAACAATGCTTCACCCTTTTGGACTCAATGAGTCTTGTAATAGAATAGGATCAACACTTTAACTGTGCCGTGCCATCGTGCACGTGCTGAATGCTGAATTCTTATGAAAGTTGCTTCCTTATATGTCTCCGGGTTATAGTTGATCAGTCATGTTCCTTAAGCTTAAATAGTTGTCTTTAACTATCCTGCATAGAAAGACAAATCACAAGTCTCGAGGCGGCTTACCGCACGGAGAATCATAGTCTTATGCATATAACCCGGAATATGATTCACCAAAGACTGGTCCTCAATTATGTCCTTGATATAACCGTAACAACACACTTACCAGCGTGCAAGCACACTTCCGGCTTAGATAACCCGGGCAATAAGGTTGGTACCTCAATTCCGGTTTACCAGTCTTAATGACGCCGGTTGTATTCGACTAGAACTGTAAATCAAAGTTAAGCCGGCAAAGTGAGACCCACCGTGCACACCTGAAATAATTAGAAGAACTCACTATAAATCCGAAGAACTTAGGGGTTTCCGGTTCGAATACGACCAGAGACCCGTCCCAAAGGGGTTATGCTAGGATTCGAATACGATCATAGAGCCCCCAGTGGGTGTGGCGATGCCAATCAAGAGGGTACCGACAGCTATGTTCTCTTTGGTTCGAATACGACCCATGTTTGAACAGGAAGCCCCCAAATGACTTTAAGAATTGTTTAACGACGCTGATTCGAATACGATCCACGTCGGTTCCCAAAGGGGTTAAACTATGATTCAAATATGATCAAAGAAAACTCCCCAATGAGCTCGGCACTTTGCCAATCAAATGGGTATCGACAGCTATGTTCTCTTTGGTTCGAATACGACCTATGTTTGAACAGGAAGCCCCCAAATGACTATATTGTGTATGGCTAGATTCGAATACGATCATAAGCCGGATCCTCCTTCAAGTTATCACATGATCTTGTAATGAAAACAACACATTCATCTTTGGAGGAGAAAAAAGGACAGAGGTCCTGCTTTATTGCTTATCATAATATATACATGGCTTAGAGAAATATGTACATTATGAGAGCCGGTGGCTCAAGTGTAATAAGGCCGAAGCTGAGCTATGTTCCACGGCCGACGGGTCTCTTCCTCCGACTTACGTGAATCTTTGTGCTCCCGAATGTCAATGAGGTAATATGACCCATTGTGCAAATTCTTGCTGACCACAAAGGGCCCTTCCCAAGGCGGGGATAGCTTGTGTGCATCTGTTTGATCTTGGATGAGCCGGAGCACCAGATCGCCTTCCTGGAAGACCCGGGACTTAACCCGGCGACTGTGATAACGGCACAGGTCTTGTTGGTAAATCGCGGATCGAGCCGCTGCCACATCACGCTGCTCGTCCAACAAGTCAAGAGCATCTTGGCGCGCCTGTTCATTATCCGCCTCAACATAAGCCGCCACTCGAGGCGAGTCATGACGGATGTCACTAGGGAGGACGGCTTCCGCTCCATAAACCATGAAGAAAGGCGTGTAACCCGTAGACCTGTTAGGAGTAGTATTGATGCTCCATAACACGGAGGGCAACTCCTCCACCCAACAACCCAGCGTCCGTTGCAAAGGGACCAAAAGCCGGGGCTTGATGCCTTCAGAATCTCCTGATTAGCTCTCTCAGCTTGACCATTGGATTGAGGATGAGCCACTGATGAAACATCAAGTCGAATATGCTCTCGTTGACAAAACTCCTCCATGGTGCCTTTGGATAGATTGGTACCATTGTCAGTTATAATGCTGTGTGGAAAGCCAAAGCGAAAGATCACCTTTTTCATAAACTGAACTGCCGTGGCTGCATCACACTTGCTAACTGGCTCCACTTCAACCCACTTGGTAAATTTGTCAACTGCCACCAAGAGGTGGGTCTTCTTATCCTTGGACCTTTTAAATGGCCCAACCATATCAAGCCCCCAGACCGCAAAGGGCCAAGTAATTGGGATCATCCTCAGCTCCTGAGCTGGCACATGAGCCCGTCGCGAGAACCTTTGGCAACCATCGCATTTACTGACCAAGTCCTCCGCATCAGCATGAGCCGTCAGCCAATAAAAACCATGACGAAAAGCCTTGGCCACAAGAGACTTTGAGCCGGCGTGATGGCCACAATCCCCTTCATGAATCTCACGCAAGATCTCTTGACCTTCCTCAGGGGAGACACAACGCTGGAACGCTCCCGTAACACTGCGGCGATGCAACTCACCATTGATAACAATCATTGACTTAGACCGCCGGGTTATTTGTCTGGCCAAAGTTTCATCCTCAGGCAAATCTCCCCGGGTCATGTAAGCCAGATAGGGCATTGTTCAGTCCGGTATGATGTGGAGAGCCGCCACCAGTCGTGCCTCCGGGTCAGGGACAGCCAAGTCTTCCTCTGTAGGCAACTTAACAGAAGGGTTATATAGGACGTCCAGGAAAGTATTAAGCGGCACCGGTTTTCCCTGAGAGCCCAGCCGGCTTAAAGCATCAGCCGCCTCGTTCTTCCTGCGATCGATGTGCTCTACTTGGTAACCCTGAAAGTGCCCAGCAATGGCATCAACTTCGTGGCGATAAGCCGCCATGAGAGGGTCCTTAGAGTCCCACTTGCCTGATACTTGTTGAGCCACCAAATCTGAGTCGCCGAAACACCTTACCCGGCTCAAGCTCATCTCCTTGGCCATCCGAAGACCGTGGAGCAAGGCCTCGTACTCAGCTGCGTTGTTGGTACAAGGAAACATCAATTGTAGCACATAATGGAACTTATCACCCTTAGGGGAAGCCAATACGACTCCAGCCCCCGAGCCCTCCAACTGCCTGGACCCATCAAAGTGAAGAGTCCAATATGTGTTATCCAGCTTTTGCTCGGGCACTTGTAGCTCTGTCCAATCATTGATGAAATCCACCAAGGCCTGAGATTTAACAGCAGTGCGTGGCACGTATTTTAGACCATGAGGTCCGAGTTCTATAGCCCACTTAGCCACCCTCCCTGTGGCCTCTCTGTTTTGAATGATATCTCCAAGGGGGGCAGAACTGACCACAGTGATGGGGTGACCCTGGAAATAATGCTTAAGCTTCCGGCTTGCCATGAACACACCATAAACAAGCTTCTGCCAATGCGGATACTGCTGCTTGGACTCAATGAGTACTTCGCTGACATAATAAACTGGCCCCTGAACCGGATGCTCCTTACCCTCTTCCTTGCGCTCTACCACCACGGCCACACTGACGGCCCGTGTGTTAGCAGCCACATACAGCAATAAAGGCTCCTTGTCAATCGAAGCATTAAGGACTGGGGGCTCGGCCAGCTGTCTCTTCAAATCCTCAAAAGCAGTATTAGCTGCATCATTCCAGACAAAGTCATCAGTTTTCTTCATCAACTGATATAATGGCATAGCCTTCTCCCCCAAGCGGCTTATAAAACGGCTTAAAGCAGCGATACGGCCCGCCAGGCGCTGGACGTCGTTTATACACGCCGGCTTAGCCAGGGAGGTAATGGCCTTGATCTTCTCCGGGTTAGCTTCAATGCCTCTGTTAGAAACCAAGAAACCCAAGAGCTTGCCTGCAGGAACACCAAAAACACATTTGGCCGGGTTAAGCATCATCTTGTAGACCCGGAGATTATCAAAGGTTTTCCTCAGATCATCTATCAAGGTTTCCTCCTTCCTGGATTTAACCACAATATCATCCACATAAGCATGAACATTGCGCCCAATCTGATTATGAAGACAGTTCTGCACGCAACGCTGATAAGTTGCCTGTGCACTCTTGAGTCCAAAGGGCATAGACACATAGCAGAAGGCTCCAAAGGGAGTGATGAACGCCGTCTTCTCCTGGTCCTTAACTGCCATTTTAATCTGATGATATCCAGAATAAGCATCGAAGAAACTTAGGCGCTCACAACCCGCCGTAGCATCAATAATTTGATCAATACGGGGAAGGGCAAAAGGATCAGCCGGACACGCCTTGTTCAAGTCTGTGTAATCCACACACATCCGCCAGGTGCCGTTCTTCTTGAGTACGAGCACCGGGTTAGCTAACCACTCTGGGTGAAAGACTTCAACAATAAACCCGGCCGCCAAGAGCCGGGCCACCTCCTCACCAATAGCTTTCCGCCTCTCTTCATTAAACCGCCGAAGGAACTGCCTGACCGGCTTAAATTTCGGATCAACATTGAGAGTGTGCTCAGCGAGTTCTCTAGGTACACCTGGCATGTCAGACGGTTTCCATGGAAAAATGTCCCTATTCTCACGGATGAACTCGATGAGCGCGCTTTCCTATTTTGGATCCAGATTGGCGCTGATGCTAAACTGCTGAGGTGAATCTCCTGGAACGAAATCAACAAGTTTAGTCTCATCAGCCGACTTAAATTTCATTGCCGGCTCATGCTCCGTAGTCGGCTTTTTCAGAGAGGTCATATCTGTTGGGTCAATGTTGTCTTTGTAAAACTTCAACTCCTCTGTTGCACAAACAGATTCCGCATAAGCTGCATCGCCTTCCTCACACTCTAGGGCCACCTTCCGACTGCCGTGAACCGTAATGGTCCCATTATGACCCGGCATCTTGAGCTGTAAATACACGTAACACGGCCGTGCCATGAACTTGGCGTAAGCCGGCCGCCCAAATATGGCATGGTATGGACTTCTTATCTTGACCACCTCAAAGGTTAATTTTTCCACCCTGTAGTTGTGCTCATCTCCAAAGGCCACTTCCAACTCGATCTTGCCGACTGGATAAGCCGACTTACCAGGTACCACACCATGGAAAATAGTGTTTGACTGGCTGAGGTTCTTATCAATCAACCCCATACGACGGAACGTCTCATAATAGAGGATGTTGATGCTGCTGCCTCCATCCATGAGCACTTTAGTGAACTTATATCCTCCCACCTGAGGAGCCACCACCAAGGCCAAGTGACCCGGATTATCCACCCGGGGAGGGTGATCCTCCCTGCTCCACACTATAGGCTGCTCAGACCATCGTAAATAGCGTGGAACCGCCGGCTCAACAGCATTCACAGCCCTCTTATGAAGCTTCTGATCTCGCTTACACAGACTAGTGGTGAATACATGATACTGTCCACCGCTGAGCTGCTTTGGATTGGTCTGATAACCCCCCTGCTGCTGTTGATGACCCTGGCCAGACTGCTGATTAAAATCCCCTTGACCGTTCTGAGGATTAGCATTTGAACCGCCGCCCGGGCCATGAAAGCCGCCGGCGCCTGAGCCACCGCCCGGGCCATTGTTGCCGTCAAAGGCGTTGGAATTCTTAAAGGCCTTCATGATTGCACAATCCTTCCATAGATGAGTAGCTGGCTTCTCTCTAGAGCCATGCCTTGGACAAGGCTCATTCAACAGTTGCTCCAGCGTCGGGCCTGACCCGCCGGCTAGGGGAGGGGGCCTCCCCTTGCGTCGCTGGTTATTGCCCTATGAGCTGGCATTGGCTACGAACTCTAGGCTGCCATCGGCCTTACGCTTGCCACCTCCTTGGTTCCCCGGGTTATGCTGAGGACCCTTGCCATTGCCGTTCTTCTTTCCCTTCCCTGTCCTTTCATCATCTGAAGCGGGGTCCTTGGTACTATCAGAATCGGCGTACTTGACGAGAGCCGCCATCAGTGTACCCATATCATTGCAGTCGCGCTTAAGCCGCCCGAGTTTCATTTACAGGGACACGAAGCGACAATTCTGTTCCAACATTAAGACTGCAGAGCCGGCATCCATCTTATCAGATGAATGTATTATTTCCTTAACCCGGCGAACCCAATGTGTCGTAGACTCACCCTCCTGCTGCTTACAGTTAGTCAAATCCACAATTGACATAGACTGCCTACAGGTATCCTTGAAGTTTTGGATGAACCGGGCTTTCAGCTCAGCCCAAGACCCGATGGAATTCGGTGGTAGCCCCTTCAACCAAGTGCGGGCAGTCCCATCTAACACCATGGTGAAGTACTTGGCCATTGCTGCCTCACTGACTTCCAGCAGTTCCATGGCCATCTCGTAACTCTCGATCCAGGCTGCGGGTTGTAAGTCAGCTGTGTAATTAGGCACCTTCCTAGGGCCTTTGAAGTCCTTGGGCAGACACTCATTGCGGAGAGCCGACACCAAGCAAGGGACACCTCCAGTCCTGGTAGGGATACCCACATCGACGGAAGCCGTCGGATAAGCCGGGGGAGTCTGGTAAGCCATCAACTGAGGCACCTGCTCCGCCTCTTGCCGTGCTCTGTCTTGGTCTGCCGCGTGAAAGGCTCCGTTATGAGCCGGGCCATGGCCAGGGGGCGGGTCATGGCGTCGGACGTTACTTGAGCCGGTCGCGGAGACCATGTGTTTGCTATAACTCGGGCTCCGGCCTGGACGAGGGGTCGAGTGGATCCTGTCCCGGCTGTAGGAGTACGCCTCTTGCTGCGCCAGTGCTGTCTGAAGGAGTTCCCTAACCCGGCGGGTTTCAATAGCCGTCGGAGAGTCGCCGTCAATTGGGAGGGCCGCCAGCCGCGCTGCTGCGGCTACCATGTTCTCCAGCGGGTTAGCATAATGACCCGGTGGTATTGGCACATACTGAGGCGGGGCAGGGCTCACCCGGGGAGGCCCCATTACTTGTGGCTGAACCGGGTTCCCAGACCCGGGCACTATGATCTGGCGGGTTACTAGACCCTGCACCTGGCGTGTTGAAGAGGTTTCGAGGATCGTAAACCGGAGGGAGTCGAGATTGGGCCTTTTGATGCCTCCTTCTCATGACCTCATTGGACGCGTTCTGATCCATCGTGAGCCGGAAGGACTGCGCCTGGATCAACTGAGTTTGGGCGTCGAGAGCCGCCCTCTCCGCAGCCATCCTGATCCCTTCCGCTGCCAGATCCTCCTTAGCTTTCACTAGATCTAACTTTAACTGTGCCACCTCTGCATCATGCTGAGCTTGATCCGCCGGGTATACCGCGGCGGTCAACAGGGCCGTCACCTTATCCGTGAGATCCATCAGCACCTGAGCCGGCGAGGGCACCAGGTTTCCTGCTCCAGCAGTAGGGTTCTGAACAGGCTGCGCACCGGCCATGAAGATTCCAACCCGGCTTGGCGGCTCAAACGGGTCCGGAATACTGTCACCATCGGAACAACCCATGAGCCTACCATCTTGAAGTTGATACAACGAGTTTGACTCATCTGTGGACGACTCGCCGTCAGAGCCGGCGGCCGTCTCATCACCGGATCCAGATCTATCAGAGTGCCCTCCATGGACACATCCCACAAAGGCATGCCTCAAGGCAGGCTGGGCCCGGGCGGGTCGTACGCGCTGAGCCGTCTCGATGAGATCGGCGCAGAGATCCGGCTCAGGGCCCGGCTCACCAATCTTACCAATGAAAACATGAATTCCGCCGAAGGGGACCCGGTACCCGTACTCAATTGAGCCGGCGTCGGGGCCCCAGTTTGCATCGTCGATGTAGAGCTTGCCGCGATGACTCTTGGTCATCCGGCCCACAGCGTATCCCTTGAGCCCTTCGAAGCTGCCCTTCAAGAACTCGAATCCACCGTGCGCTGGCCCCACGGTGGGCGCCAACTGTCGTGGAATTGTCACGGCAGATGTCCTCAAGCTAGGACTTAGTCGTGGAGCCATCGCCGCTAGGAAGCTTGAAGGGGTTAACGGGACAAGGAACACGAGGGTTTATACTGGTTCGGCCCCTTACAGTGAAGGTAAAAGCCTACGTCCAGTTGAGGTGGTATTGATTAGGGTTTCGATGACCAGGGAGCTTAACCGCTATGCCTGGCTCTCGAGGAGATCTTTCTTGTCCCTAAACCGCTGTCGGGTCGTCCCTTTATATAGGGAGGCTGACGCCCAGCAGCTCTCAGAGTCCCGGCCGGCTCATAAGAGTGTCCGGCTCGGACTCTCAACTATTCTTGCCTTGCACTACAAGTTCTACCATAATGATGGTTGCAACTACAGGCCTTAAGCCATATCCGGGTCTTAAGCCCACCTTTGGCCCACCGTCTTCAAGCTTGGCGCCGGGCTTCAGGTGATGACCCTTAGGAGTAACCCGGCCCCTCCTGGCGGGTGACTCTAAGGTTTATATCCTCAACAAGATCCATATATGAGAACAAAGTATGGACTTTGATTAACTTGCCCAATGGTCGGCAAGCCATTGAGATTAAATGGATCTTCAAGAGGAAGACAGACAGTGATAGTAGTGTTACTATCTACAAAGCTAGAATTGTCGCAAAAAGGTTTTCGACAAGTTCAAGGTGTTGACTACGATGAGAGTTTCTCACTCGTATCTATGCTTAAATCTGTCTGAATCATGTTAGCAATTGCCGCATTTTATGAAATAGGGCAAATGGATAAACAAAACTGCATTCCTTAATGGATTTATTAAAGAAGAGTTGTATATGATGCAACCGGAAGGTTTTGTCAATCCTAATGGTGCTAACAAAATATGCAAGCTGCAGCGATCCGTCTATGGACTGGTGCAAGCATCTCGGAGTAGGAATATACGCTTTGATAAGTTGATCAAAGGATATAGTTTTATACAGACTTGCGGTGAAGCCTATATTTACAAGAAAGTGAGTGGGAGCACTACAGCATTTCTGATAAGTATATGTGAATGACATATTGTTAATCAGAAATAATGTAGAATTATTCTGCAAAGCATAAAGGAGTGTCTGAAAGGAGTTTTTCAAAGATAGACCTCGGTGAAGCTGCTTACATATTGAGCATCAAGATCTATAGAGATAGATGAAGACGCTTGATAAGTTTTTCAATGAGTACATACCTTAACAAGATTTTGAAGTAGTTCAAAATAGAACAGTCAAAGAAAGAGTTCTTGCCTGTGTTACAAGGTGTGAAATTGAATAAAGACTCAAAGCCCGACCACGGCAAAAGATAGAAAGAGAATGAAAGTCATTCCCTATGCCTTGGCCATAGGTTCTATAAAGTATGCCATGCTGTGTACCAGATCTATTGTATACCCTACACTGATTTTGGCAAGGGAGTACAATAGTGATCTAGGAGTAGATCACTGGACAACGGTCAAAATTATCCTTAGTGGAATAAGGATATGTTTCTCGATTATGGAAGTGACAAAAGGTTCGTCGTAAAGGGTTACGTCGATGCAAGTTTTGACACTAAATCTAGATGACTCTAAGTCTCGGTCTAGATACATATTGAAAGTGGGAGCAATTAGCTAGAGTAGCTCCGTGCAGAGCATTGTAGACATAGAAATTTGCAAAATACTTACGGATCTGAATGTGACAAACCCGTTGACTAAAATTATCTCACAATCAAAACATGATCACACCTTAGTACTCTTTGGGTGTTAATCACATAGCGATGTGAACTAGATTATTGACTGTAGTAAACCCTTTGAGTGTTGGTCACATAGAGATGTGAACTATGGGTGTTAATCACATGGTGTTGTGAATTATTAATGTTAAATCACATGGCGATGTGAACTAGATTATTGACTCTAGTGCAAGTGGGAGACTAAAGGAAATATGCCCTAGAGGCAATAATAAAGTATTATTTATTTCCTTATATCATGATAAATGTTTATTATTCATGCTAGAATTGTATTAACCGGAAACATAATACATGTGTGAATACATAGACAAACAGAGTGTCACTAGTATGCCTCTACTTGACTAGCTCGTTAATCAAAGATGGTTATGTTTCCTAGCCATAGACATGAGTTGTCATTTGATTAACGGGATCACCTCATTAGGAGAATGACGTGATTGACTTGACCCATTCCGTTAGCTTAGCACCCGATCGTTTAGTATGTTGCTATTGCTTTCTACATGACTTATACATGTTCCTATGACTATGAGATTATGCAACTCCCGTTTACCGGAGGAACACTTTGTGTGCTACCAAACGTCACAACGTAAATGGGTGATTATAAAGGTGCTCTACAGGTGTCTCCAAAGGTACTTGTTGGGTTGGCGTATTTCGAGATTAGGATTTGTCACTCCGATTGTCGGAGAGGTATCTCTGGGCCCACTCGGTAATGCACATCACTATAAGCCTTGCAAGCATTGCAACTAATGAGCTAGTTGCGGGATGATGTATTACGGAACGAGTAAAGAGACTTGCCGGTAACGAGATTGAACTAGGTATCAAGATACCGACGATCGAATCTCGGTCAAGTAACATACCGATGACAAAGGGAACAACGTATGTTGTTATGCGGTCTGACCGATAAAGATCTTCGTAGAATATGTGGGAGCCAATATGGGCATCCAGGTCCCGCTATTGGTTATTGACCGGAGAGGTGTCTCGGTCATGTCTACATAGTTCTCGAACCCGTAGGGTCCGCACGCTTAACGTTATAATGACAGTTTTATTGAGTTTTGATGTACCGAAGGAGTTCGGAGTCCCGGATGAGATCGGGGATATGACGAGGAGTCTCGAAATGGTCGAGACGTAAAGATCGATATATTGGACGACTATATTTGGACATCGGAAAGGTTCCGAGTGATTCGGGTATTTTTCGGAGTACCAGAGAGTTACGGGAATTCGTATTGGGCCTTAATGGGCCATACGGGAAAGGAGAGAAAGGCCTCAAAAGGTGGCCGCACCCCTCCCCATGGTCTGGTCCGAATTGGACTAGGGAAGGGGGGCGCCCCCTTCCTTCTTTCTCCATCTCCCTTCCCTTCTCCTATTCCAACAAGGAAAGCAGGAGTCCTACTCCCGGTGGGAGTAGGACTCCCCCCTTTGGCGCGCCTCTCCCCTTGGCCGGCTGCCTCCCCCTTGCTCCATTATACACGGGGGCAGGGGGGCACCCCACAAACACGACAATTGATATACGATATTTTAGCCGTGTGCGGTGCCCCCCTCCACCATATTACACCTCGATAATACCGTTGCGGAGCTTAGGCGAAGCCCTAGGTCGGTGGAACATCATCATCGTCACCACGCCGTCGTGCTGACGAAACTCTCCCTCAACACTCGGCTGGATCGGAGTTCGAGGGACGTCATCAAGCTGAACATGTGCTGAACTCGGAGGTGCCGTGCGTTCTATACTTGATCGGTCGGATCGTGAAGACGTACGACTACATCAACCGCGTTGTGATAACGCTTCCGGCATCGGTCTACGAGGGTACGTGGACAACACTCTCCCCTCTCGTTGCTATGCATCACCATGATCTTGCGTGTGCGTAGGAATTTTTTTGAAATTACTACGTTCCCCAACAGCCAATCCCCCTGGAGACTGGTGATGAGGGCCGTATTCAGTTCGGCCCTCAGCCGAACGCGATTCCGGAGGCCGATGCGGCTTCGGAATCCGGTGTGCAACCTCCTTCGAAAGAAGGGGGTATGCCTATTCCGCCGGTGACCCCCATCCAACCAGGGGCATCGGATAATCTTCTGGAAGCGCTATGAGGCGCTTCCATTGTGGATGAACACCGTATCCTTATGGGTATAGTGATTGAGAGGGTTCAGTCCACCAAGAACGGACTAACCGAAGCCTGCAGCAGCCTACTGACGGGTTTTGAGGTAAGTGACGCGAAATGAGAAAATCCCAATGTAGACAATAGCCCCTGAGACATTGTCCGGTGTTCGGAAAGAAAGCCCGGGCAAAGGATCAATCCCTTATTGTTGGAAACTAACTGAATATATATGAATGAGCAGGCGTTGCTTTTGACCGCGGCCTCAAATACTGCCGAAGTCTCTGGACTAAAGCAGAGGCTGGAGCGGGCCGAGGAGGAGCTCGGCGAGGTGAGGAGGCAGCTCCAAGAAAAGCAAGGTATGTAATGACTTGCTATGTATTTGGAAAGAATAAATGGTATGTATTGACCGGAGTGTTATTATATTTGCAGGAGCAACGACCGAGGTCGAGGCCCTAAAAAAGGCCCTAGCCGAAGCCGAGGGGAAGGCTGTCAAGGAGCAGGACGCCCGTAAGAAGCTCAAGGCCCGGGTCAACGAGGTCCAACAAGAGCTCTAGGACGCGGTGAAGAAGTACGAGACCTTAGAGCGCGATGCGTCGGCTCAAGAGACCGAACTCGCCAAGGCTCGTCAAAGCGCCGAAATGGCCTGGAATGAGGCTCAAGGCACCCTCCAGGAGATCCAGGAGGCCAGGAAGATCGTGGTGGGTAAGGCTTTTAGTATGCAGAGCAAGTATGTGGAAAGGAAGTGTTCGCAACACATTATATTTGAATGAATATGTTCGAGTTGTCCCTGCCTTGTATAATGAGACAAAGTGGTTATGCAATATAATGGTTGTTATGTTTTGAAAATTTTTACCTCCTGTGCGGCCGTGTTGTATGAAATCTGAGGGTTGGCCAGTCGGCGGCTTCTGCCCCCACGTAGGTAGTACGGAGGTGTTCGGGATGGAATCTAAACACTCTTGATCCAATTATATGGTTCTTGAAGGAGTTGTTTAGCGCAACGAACAAGGCAATCAGACTATGTGGCTTTAACGCCCTCACATAGCCATAGGAGTTTGACAAAAAATAAAAAAATGTTGGGGCAGCCTCTAGTATCCGAACTAGAGTGCTATAGGCGCCCAATCGGGAAGTGCCGATCCTTCGCGTAATGCGGAAGAAACCTTCAACGATTTGTGACCTCTGAACAGCTGACGGCTCTCGCCGTATCATGACAGTCAGTTTTTGGCTTTCTCTACTGAGTTGCTCATTTGGATAAACCAAAGCTCAATCGTAGTAGTTCTCCCTTTACTACCTTAGTAAGGTAGCAAGCACAGGAGCCGGGCAACCCAACTATTCAACAAAGACATGATTCGGAGCCAATGCATATAGTGCAATATTCGGGGTGCCGAACTATACTGTACAGAGTGTTCGGACTTTGTTGCCGTAATGTGGGCGCTATAGGGCCCCTGGCAAATGTAAAACGTACCAAAGTGTGCGAGTACTATTTGGTAAGGTTACCCACAAAAGGGAAAGAAAGAAAGAAAGAAAAAAAGGAAGGAAAACAGAAAGGGTGCAATCGTAGTAAGTTGGGGCCCTTAAGCTCGGGCCGCAAACTGTTTCCATTGTTATTTGATTAATGCGTCAAGGCGCGTTGATACAAGTAGTGCGATAAGCAACATGCTATTTAACATGCCAAAAAACAAGGGAGAGCCGCAAGTGGGTCCTGAAAACAGGTAGAGTGATCGTTAACGAAACCACCTTAGAAGTCTCCCATACGTCTGTATTTCTTGCCGTCTTGGTGTGTTTATCCTTCAAGAGGACCGGTGATCAGACCATCAGATAGAGTCCGCGGGATTGAAACCGGAAAAAGGGAAAATGGGAAAAGTGAAAGTATGTGTGTATCCGGTGCCGGTTGAGCCGCACTGTGGATCACAAGCTAGCTACGCCTCCATCGATGCCCATGGAATTTTGAGTGCGTAGTTATGTACGCGCGGTGCGAATTGCTAGTTGAGCTCCTGACGAGCCGAGCTGTCCTGCTGCAGGGTAGTTCGGACCACTACTACAAAAACAGCTATAGCCAATATGGAGACTAATGGCGCACTGTACATGTGGTGCGCCATTACTAAATACTAATGGCGCACCATGTGTTGGTGCGCCATTAGTGTGAAAATACTAATGGCGCACCACATCCACGGTGCGCCATTAGTAAAAAAATTTAAATTTTTTTTCAAAACTACTAATGGCGCACCGTGGGATGGTGCGCCATTAGTAGTTCAACTAGTAATGGCGCACCATCCCAGCCATTAGTAATTATGTTTCAAAAAAAAATTTCAAATTTTTTATTTTTATTTTTTAAACTACTAATGGCGCACCACCCACAGGTGCGCCATTAGTAATTTTGTTACAATTTTTGTTTAATTTTTTTTGAAAAACTACTAATGGCGCACGGTTGGGGTGGTGCGCCATTACTAGTTCAACTAGTAATGGCGCACCACCCCCACGGTGCGCCATTAGTAACTTGGCCCATTCCACCGAATGCACCCCCCCTGTGGACCGCCTTTTCAGTTTAAAAAAAATAAAAGAAAATGATGGAAATGTCAAAAAAATAAAAGAAAATAAGTTTCCCATGTGATATGTGGTCTAGTTGTTGGGAAAATTAACAAATATGAATTTCGACTTTATTTGCAAAACCTCTCTGGAATTTCTTAAAATGGGCATAACTTTTGCATACGAACTCGGATGAAAAAGTTTTTTATATGAAAAATCATCTACTCAAAAAGTTACATCCGAATTTAACCGGGGGAACACCGTTAAACATTTTCAAAATCCTCAAAAACCTAATAGAAAAAAAGATACGGGGCTTTCAAGATCTAGAGGCAAAAAAATGCAAAAATTTTCAAACTTACTAGTGGCGCACCGGTTGCTAGGTGCGCCACTAGTAACAGAAAAAATATTGGTTTTGAATTTTTTTTGGATTTTTTTTTCAAAAAATGATTCGTAATATGACAGGGAAGTATGAAATATTTTGCAAAATTTCATCATACTCATTTATATGAACAAAGTGCTAGACATCAACAAGGTTTAATAGGATTGATATGATAGATATATCAACAAGTGGCTGTTAAGTGAGGTGGTGCTGGGGTTGGATAGAACCGCGAAGTTAAGCGTGCTCGGGCTGGAGTAGTGTGAGGATGGGTGACCTTCCGGGAAGTTTGACCACTTAGTGCGATTTGACTTGAAATTAAGCATATTGACCTCAGATTAAGCCATAGTGACCCGAGATTAAGAAAAAATTGAAAAAAAAATTTGGAATTTTTTTTTTTAAATTTTCTGAAAAAAATTTAAATTTTTTTTTTGAAAAAGTTTTGAAAAAAATATTTCTGAAAAAATATTTGAAAAACCATGGCAGATACTAATGGCGCACCAGCGGTGCGCCATTAGTAAAAATTACTAGTGGCGTGATGCTAGTGGCGCACCAGTAGTGCGCCATTAGTAGGCAAAACTGGTGCGCCACTAGTAGGCCTTTTTCTAGTAGTGGTTGATTGTGGATGTATTAAAGATTTTTCAACTAAGGCATTCTAATGGTGTTGCACAGCCAGTATACCAACGATGAAACTTGTTACTACCTTCAGATTTTTGCACTGTTAATGCTTATAGATTACATACCTCACTTTCATGAGATAATTTAATTTTTTTGTACAGTGTCACCAAAATGCCAAGGCGCTGAGGTCATTTTATTTTGGTTAAACTGCACAAAAAATTATGAAGACAAGAGGAAAGGTTAAGAGTGGGCACCTCCTCCTCCGGCTATTCTCTTGATTCGTTCAATCAAGTTTTTATGTTTGATCGATTATCAAGATTGGGATAGCAATTTTTAAGGTTCCCTCGAGTTCGAAATGATATTTACCTTGGAGGTACATGGTTTGCAATTTTTTTATACTGTCATTAGTTAATAATGCTAGTTACCTTCAGACTTTTATATTTGGTTTAATGCTCATGCATAGCTAGTATACCAATGCTGAAACGTGTTACCTTTACATTTTGTATTGTTAATTCTTATAAAAATCTTCTAGTGCCAGAGTTTATTGAAATCTGTTTAGTAAAACCATTGTACTGTACCCTGTAATAAAATAACTACTCTACTGTTGCACTAGCCACTGGATTAGTGTATATTTGTAGTATTCGAAATTTCGAATGGTGTTGCATTAGCGTATGCACATAAATAAAGGGTGGCAAGCTTTCCCAGATATGTACTCAAGAAAACTACTACCTGTTTTCCTAAATACTAGTAGACATTTGGGTACTTTAAACTGAACCGCAAAAACCTCTTATATTAAGGAACAGAGGGTGTAGAGTTCACTCAAATTATCCCGGTAAAGCTAGTCACACCTTTGTTAAAATTAATGTTCATTATGTTATCGGAGCAGGTCTGTAAGTTTGTCTCTAATACCTGTCGACTACATACCTGACATCATGATGTAATGTTAAGTCATTTCCTTTTGTACAGTGTCACTGAATTGTCAAGGCGGTGATGGCATTTTATTTTAGTTGAACTGCACAAAATATGCTTAAAAGAAGAGGAAAGGTCAGGAATCGATCATTCTTTCAGAAAGAACTATATATGCCTTTCTGACATCAGCCTCTGTTGCCTTATTTATTCCTTCAAAAAGGTGGTTAGAAACAGTCTTGCTACCTTTTCCCATTAAGAAATTGGAATGCTTATATTTGTGAGTCTATGCTTCAACTAGTGCCACTTTTATAGTAATCACACTTTCAATATGTATGCAAACAGGGATGCTCGAGTTTAGTGGAACTACACAAAAAGTCCAACTGGTTCAACATTAGGAGCATGTTTTCTCCCAAACCTTTATATCCAATTGGTGGCACTATGAGCTGTTCATTAAGAAGGTACATGGTTTGCTACTATCTTGCTACTCTTTTTGTACTGTCATTAGATAGTAATACTAGTGGTTTGCATGTGAATTTATTGACAGGGTGGACCTACATTGGAGGTGCAGGACATGATTCAATGACTGGATGCTCAATTTCGATTGTATCGATTTCACCTCTTCCATCACTGCGAACATGGATATCCTTGGTCTGATGAAGAATAGGCGCTATATTTCTGCTCTGAACAAGCAAATCAATTCAGTATGAAATTGTCCAGGGCAAAATATGACTGTATCAAATTGTCCAGTGCAAAACATGACAGATCTAAGCGGAAGAGACATGTTTAAACCGAAAATACAAGGTGGGGTATATGTTTACTAGCTGCTTGATATTTGTGCAGACAGAGATGTCTGCCCGTTGCTATTTAGCAAACACACAAAGTGACCGCAATTTTGGTTGAACTGCACAAGAGAATAGTGTAGTCACTGCATGCAATGCCATTTGAAAATAGACACAGAAAGATTGGATAGTCACTTCATGGACTGCAGAAAAGTAGTACTATACTATTTATTGGCCAACACTAGGTGCTTCATTGCTTTGCTCTGATTATACAATGGGCATCATTTTTCCTAAGTTAAAGTTTGTATTCCGAAAATAGTCTCGCCGTGTGATCAAGAGAAGACCAAATCATATTGCAGTGGATGTTCCTCCATCATGTGTGGTTCATTCCCATGGTTCCAGCTGTTGGTGAAACCACTTACGTTTGCAAGAGGAATTGTAGACTTCACAAACAAATTTGTCATTCAGTCTATATTGAATGTTGGCCAAGAGAAGCATCCATGTTAGTAGGAAGAACATATGTTTTTTCTAGATCTTTGCTTTTGGAGCTACATATTTGTATATGATCTGTGAATCATTGAGATGCATTAACTTGTTGATCTTATGTATGGGAATCGTACTAGTTGGTTTTAGTTGTGGCTGATCTTTGCTTTTGGAGCTACATATTTGTATATGATCTGTGAATCATTGAGATGCATTAACAGTTCCTTATATCTGTTCGCTCAGTGTTTACAAGTTACCGATCGATCACTAGCTAGCCTACTAATGTGCTCCTGGCTGTTTTAGTTGCGACGCAAGATCCGAAGTGGCAGTTTTTTGAATAAAAATGCCTACCTCTGAAGAAACTGACAAGCTGCTCTGAAGAAAATTCCATGCGAATCTGAAGAAACTGCTAGCAAAAACGTCCGCAAATGCCTTATCTCCAAGCTAAAGTTCATCAATTAATGCCCTCGGCTGCGACTTGTTGCATGCTACTCCGCGTACTGGCTGCGAGCGATTTTGAGTGCCCGCATGCAGCCGGCTGTAATTAAGGCAGCTAACTGATGCGAAAAAAGATGCGCTTTAATTGTTGCGGGCCTTTTAAATCCGTGGAATCATTATTGACAAGGAGGGAGATGATTCGAGTGCACTCGTTTGACTGTAATGTCGGCGTGCGACCCAGCACGGACGGGACGGGACGACACAGTCAGAATTTCAGTTTCTCTAGTTTTCCATGGCAAGCTGGCGCGCTAAGCCATGCCTGCTTCATTATGCATTGAATTCTGATGACCGTCGCGCTACCTTCCGCTTATAAGTACTGTTTCTCGGCCTTCTATGGTGGCACCGTGACCCAACTCGCCCTATCCTCATAAGCCCCCACCGGCCCGACGTTGCTCGCCACTTATCCTCGCTCTCGCCACATCCGCCATGCCCCCGCCCGTCCGCGATAGGCGTGGCCGGAGGCGGTCACCGCCAGATCTATTGTTCGGTTTTTCACCGGAAGGAAGACGGAGGGAGGAGGCATTCTATCGGTCTTTAGATGGCAATGCCGAGATCGAGGACTTGTTGGAGTGCGACCGCCTGGCGGAGGAGCAGGAGTTGTTGGAGCGCGACCGCTTGGCGGATGAGCAGCGTATCGCCGATTTGCGCCGCCAGCGGGACATGGAGCAGTAGTGCACCGACGCTCTGAGTCGCGAGCAGAGCGCCCGCACGTGGGCCGACTACGTGGAGGCCGGCGCCCAGCAAATAGCCATGGAGGCTGTCGGGCACACACGCGTTCGCGACGCCGATTTTTACTACCAGCTCGTCAAGTGGGTTTCCCGCTTAGAAGCCGAAGCTTCGGTGGACCACGCCAGCATGGAAAGGGCCAACGCGCGCAAGCAACGCGCCCTATCGCACCTCTGGCAAGTCTGAGGCGAGGCGGAGGACGCCGGTGCCGGCGTTTAGCGTGTACCGCAGATGGCGGCCGGCATCGTCTTGTTAGCTAAGAGTAAGTTAGTAGTTGTACGCTACTAGAGTATTAGTGGAAGTAGATAGTTAACTTGGCTATGATGGTTGTCAACGTGGATGTTCAGTACTCTATATGTGGATCAGACATGTTACTTTGCTCTGAATGTTGAACTTTCCGTTTGAACATATGGAATGGGCTGTTATTTTTTTAAATGGGTTGTATTTGTTCTCCACGGGTTTAGAGGCTGACTTGTGGGCCTACCAAGTTGACGCGTACACAACCAGGAGATGATTGTACCTGGAGAGGATGACAGCGGGGACCCACCAAGGTCATGGCAGTACGCAAGCAAAGTGCCTCCTTATTTCAATCCAATAAAAAAATGGCTCCTCGTAATGGATTTCTGACATCTGGGTCCCATGCTATTGTCAACGTAGTGAATAAAGGAGAGAGTTGCACAACGAGCAGCTGACATCAGGGACCCAGCAGCTCGCCCAGTTATTTTTGTATTGGGTTAATTTGATAAATGCCACTCCAAATCGGGTGTTTCTAAGAAATGCCATTGCAATTTCCAAACTTTGAAAAATGCCATTTCATGCCATCCCCAGTGGCATTTTTCAAAGTCTGGAGTGGCGTTTTTCAAAGTTTGCAAATTGCAGTGGCGTTTTCCAAAGTTTGCAAAAATTGCAGTGGCATTTCAAAGTTTGGAAATTGCAGTGGCATTTTTATGAATCGCCATATTTGTTCTGGCATTTATCTAATTTGTTTTTGAGGCAGAAGCAGGGTGTCAACTGGGCTATGCGGGGCACTCTGGCATGTCTAGACAGCCTTCTCTTTTATGTTTACCACAGACCAGCCCAGTAGTTTTTTTTTCTTTCTGAAAATAGCTAGCCCAGTTTTTTTGTGATTTGCCAAGTAAGTCGCTTTGTTAGGCCTATTGGGCTGCAAATCTTTCAAGACGAGGAGAGCTTCATTCGGCTGGACGAGAAAATGGCCTATCAGTAATGAGAAATGGGTTGTACATTTTTAAAACACATGAAACCGGCAATTACTTTCAAATTTCTTTTTTGTCATTTCAAGATTTTAAATTGCATTAATTTTTATGCGTGGACAATTTGTTGGATTTTATATTGATATGCATTTATTTTTTAAATCAGTTTGAATGTGACTCGAAATTTCGGGATTAAAAACAGTTCAGACCGCACCGAAATATGCAAAATTTCGTATAATTTTTTAACCGTGGCCACAATATGGGCTGTAATGCTAACAAAAAGAATATGGGCTCCAAAAAAACCTTCAGAATTAGCAAATGGGCTGTAAATTATTAGAAATAATGGCAGATGGGTTGTATGCTGTTTTCCACAGATTTGAGGCTTTCCTAAAAAAAAGGTTGACGCACAAGCATTGACTGTTGGATGTCCATCCAACGGTCGTCGTGCTTCTTCAATCTCTGCTCTTCCTACTCTAGCCGCTCAAACAAGCGCCGGCGGGACTGCCTGCTCCCTCCTCCCCGCGGCCGGCTGTGCTGCCGCGCAGGCTTCACCGCCCCACCGTACTCCCATCGCTGGCCTAGCCATCCCTCTACTCACCCACACCTGTTGTTATTCTCCGGCGACGGCAGACGAACCAGTAAACCCTCGTATAGTCGTACTCCCCTCCGCGTCGGAAACAACTGCCAAGTATTCCCTGCCTCCGTGTCGTTCCCTTCCTAGGCCTCGCCGTCGTCCACCGCCCTGGTGCTCCCGGCGCGGCCTGGTCAACGTGGTCAACGACCGACATGCATCTGAAGTGGATTGTACGTGGAGAGGCTGACAGCTGGGTCCATGGCCGCACGCAAGGAAATGCCTCCTTATTACGCGCAAAATAATGATTCCTCCACCTGACATCTGGGACCCACCGAAAGGGCCTCTGTATTACATGAAAAAAACATTACCGCCGCTGACATCTCGGACCCACCAGCTATATCTTCGCACGCAAGGAAGTGCGTCCTTATTACGCACAAAAAATGAATACTCCCCCTGCTAGCTGGGACCCAGTATAGTGGCAGGCTAACTTGTGGGCCTACTAAGTTGACGGGGACGGAGGGCTTTGTCAACTTTGTCAATATGCATGATTCTTGCTCCAGTGACCGTATGATGTCCATCCAACGGCCGTAGTGCTTCTTCAACCTCTGGTCTTGTTGCTCCAGCCGCCCAAAGCAGCGCCGGTCATGCCGCATGCTCCTGCCTCCCGTGGCCGGCTGTGCTGCCATGGAGAACTCACCGCCCCCTACTATTCCCACCGCTGGCCAGGCCCTCCGGCGACGGCAGCCTCACACCGCAGGCGAACCAGTGAACCCTCGTACTCCTCTCCGCGCGGGCTTCCACTGCCGCATCTTCCCCGGCTCCGCGTCATCCCCTTCCTAGGCCTCGCCGGCGTCCACCGCCCAGGTGCTCTCGGCGCGGCGTGGTCAACGTGGTCAAGGAATGGCTTCCATCGGACGTGGACTGTACATGGAGAGGCTGACACTTGGGTCCACAGCCGCAGCAAGGAAGTGCCTCCTTGTTACGCACAAAATAATTATTCCTCCACCTGACAGCGGGGACCCACCGGACGGGCCACCGTATTTCGCGAAAAAAACGGTTCCCCCTGACTGCGGGGACCCACCAGCTACATCTTCACATGCAAGGAAGTGCGTCCGGGCAAAAAAAACGATTCGTCCCCCTGACTGTTGGGACCCACCAGCTACATCTTCGCAGGCAAGGAAGTGCCTGACAGTCGGGACCCACCTGGTCGAAGCGTACGTAGCATTGTCATTCTGGTCGCGAATGTGTACGTACATACTGGTCGATGTAGAGGCGCGCACGTGTCGTAGTAGAGGCACGCACGTAGCCTGTACACGTATGTACAGCGGCCAGTGTGCAAGAAAGAAAATACAGCCACGTACGTGCATATGGGCAGGGTCTCGAACGCCTACTCGCGCATACGTACGGCCAGGGCTCGTGTACATGGCTGGGTCGGAACGGAGAAACAGCGTCGTTGTCGTGTTCATGGGGAGCCAACCGGCTGGGTCGGAACGGAATGCGTTGTCGTGTTCATCGGGAGGGCTTGGACAGAACAGCCGATGGAAATGAGGCCTGGCGTACCGCAGAATGGAGGAAACGGCCTTGTGTTCGACCGGCCATGTTTGAAACGGGATCCTGTTCATCGGGAGGGGTCTGGCGTGCCGCAAAACGGAGGAAACGGACCTCCTACGATCGAAACGGGGGTCCTGTTGATCGGGAGGGGTGTGGCGTACCACAAAACGGAGGAAACAGACTTGTGTTGGAGCGCTACGATCGAAACGGGGGTCCTGTTCATCGGGAGGGGTGTGGCGTACCACAAAACGAGACTCCACGGGATACTGTTCATCTCCACGGTCGACCCCCTCCAGCCTCCACGGGCTACTGTTCATCCACCGTCGACCTCCTCCAGCCTCCACCTGCGACTGTTCATCCACGGGCTCCTGTTCATCCAGCTTCCACCACGCGCTACTCCACCGGCTACTGTTCAACCAGCCCTCTCCACGGGCTCCTGTTCAACCACCCCTCCACGGGCTACTGTTCATCCAGCCCTCCACCATCTACTGTTCATTCTGCCCTCCATGGGGTGGTCCTGTTCATCCTGCCCTCCACGGGGTCCTGTTCATCCAGCCCCAACCGGCTTGATCGATCGGGGTCCTGTTCATCCAGAGGCAACACCACGGGGTCCTGTTCATCCACCCCCACCGGGAACTGTTCATCCAAACCCCCCCAGCAACACTCACTGTTCATCCAGAGGCAGCATCGATCGGCTTCAGTTAGCAGCAGTAGTGAAGGAATCGCTCGATCGGGTTCAGTTAACAGCCATCGATCGATCGCTCGGGTTCAGTAACGCGTAACCTGCAGCGCAATCACTCGGGTTCAGTTAGAGCCCAACCCCTTGCTCGGGTTCAGTTAGAGCCCAACGCCCCGCACCCACGTGCGTGCGTGTACGAGAGAAACGCGCATCGCTCGGCCCCGACCACCCACTGTAACCGGGAACACCCCGATATTTTCCTCGCCCTCGCTTCTACCACGGTTTTTTCCATCATGGACGGCCGAAAGAATGTCATGCAGCTGCGTCTCCGGCCCGCCCAGGACGAAAAGCCCATTTTCTGTCATGATTTTTTGTCATGGAAGTAGGACCCCACCACATCTATGATGATACCGGGTTTTGTCACAATTATCGTCATAGAAGTGTCATAAGTATGACAGAACAAAAATTCGTTCGGTCCAAAATGTCACGGATGTGTCTTTTTTTTGTAGTGGAAGCAGCAGAGATGTCCCGCCGCGCCGCGGCGGCCTGGGAAAATGTCTGGCGGGCAGGCGACGACTCTTACAGGCGCATGTATGCGATCGTTCATAGCCAGATGGATCAGATCTCCGGCTGGACGAGGTTGCAGGACGACATGAAAGCCTTGTTTGAACAGGCTACCGGCATCATCCGGCAACTAAGGGAGGGCAATGAGAGGCTCCGGGCCAAGCGTGACCTGCTGAGGGTGAAGATCGTCCGAAGTGCAGAGCAGCAGGAGGAGACCAGTGCGTTGAATGTACTTGCAAGCTCACAATAACCAGAAGCATTCAAGACAAACAACGGCATGGCAATTACAGGTTAAGCAGGAATTATCATGAGATCATCAGAATAGCATGGCATGAACAACATGAACATGATACGGATAGAACAATACGAGCATGGCATGAACATATAAATCTGACGATACTAGCATGGAACATGATGACACTATATGCACCACTTATTCTGCTCGGGTTACCTCGTAACCATCACATGCATCACTTACCAACCTCGGACATCACACGATCATCTCAGGATCAAAGCAAGCTTGGTATAAACAATAGCGTAATAATCATTAAATGACCACAAGGAGCTTGATCTTTACCCACGATTCTCGCACAACATCACGAATATCCAACAACTCAGTATCCTTGATACCACGGTGATCATTCACGGAAGACAACTGGAACCACTCTTGGCTCAAAGGGTTAACTCGTAAGCAAAGGGTGATCATTCATGGATCACATAACCAACTTATCTCATCATCAAACTAGGGTTGTTATTAAGCAAATTATTATTAATACTATTGACCCATAGTGTGACCAACTACGAACTGGGCCCTTATCCGCGGGCGTGGCTATCGATAGATTTAATATACACTCTGGAGAGGTAGTGCACTGTACCCACACCACGGAACCCATGGCCTCGCACTCCCATTCGGCTGGACCAACGGCATTCCGACAAAACCGTCCTACTGCCATGACACTCTCCCGGCCACTCCGACTCACTCCCCATTGGGCTATGTCCTGGGTGGCCCCGTGCCTACCAAAGGCACCAACGGCCACCGTCGTGGAAAAACAAAACGGTCCCAAACGGGGACAAAAGCTCTTATCATCCAACTACGGGTACACAAGGCTTATGTCCGCCTACCTGATCAGGGTAGCGCGCGCCCATAACCTTCCCTCATTGGAGGCACCGGCGAGAGGCACGACAATAGACCCAGTTAGGACCTTCCCATAAAGGCAAGCATGGTTGCACTAGTCAGCTCGATATGGTGGCACCATGACTCAGCCAACAGTTGTTCAAGTTCAATTTAATCCAGTTAAACTTGAATGAAAATATGCTGAGCCATGATAAAATAACATGATGCAATTACAATGCATGAGCATGATATCAACATAAGCATGAGGGTACAACATATCTATCAACCATATCAACAATGAATCATATCCAACTAAGCATGGAATAATGACGAGCATGAATACCACAAGTATAACAATACTCATAGCATAACATGACTACTAACATCAACAATAAACACCATGCAATAACACATCAATAACATTACCGAGTAAACACTTAACCAATTAATAGCAAAGGAACAATGCATATTAACGGTACTCGGTAACCGACGACAGTCATGCACCGAAGAACATAACCAACCCAACATGTACTACTATCCAACATGACAATATGAAAGTAATATTATCAAGTATAACATGATAACAGAGTGCAAGAAAACATAGCATGACGGTAATCACCGATCCATAAGCATAACTGAAATAACGACAGCAGTAGCAAAACAAACATACAGTTATTAAGGATTCAAGTTGTAAACCAAAGCTACTGCATGGATATCATGCAAATGGTGGTTGTGGCTTGCCTGGGGTGACGGAGACTCCGGGAAGAAGTGCGGTGAAGCCGCGGAACGAAACGCTGGACGGTTCTCTCTTGGAGGGGGCTGTTTTAAGGCAAGGGCGAAATGTCATTTTCAGTATGCCAAAACATAATGAAAATGATTCCATCAGACAGAGCTCAACGAGACGAAGAAGTAGGCTTTGGAATCACCTCAAACGGAGTTACGGTTGCGGAGTTATGAGGTGTAGAAGATCAGGGACTTTTCTGCAAAAAGAATATTCACAGACGGGTCCCTGAGTCGATAAGACAGAAGCATATTGAGGGAAACACGTTTTTAGAAAAGTGAAAGCGTACTTTTGGCTGCAGTAGACAGGAATACGCTTTCAAGAGGGGAAAACTTATTCTCGGTAAAAGAAAGGAAGAATACGTTTCGAGAACTGAAGACGTACTAACAGGAATACGTGTCCACTTGACACGTGAGCGGGGGCGCCTGGGCCACTGACCGGCCGGGCCAGGGGACAGGGGGGCACGGGCGCTCGTCCTCTTCTTCCTCCCGCTGTGCCCCGACGGAAACAGAGGAGGCAGGGCGGGGCCGCGATGCCGGCGATGGCCTGGCCGGCTCAGGCCACCTCAGGCCAAGGCGCGGGCACCGGTGGCTTCAGGGCGGTGTGCCACACCCGTTCTGAGGGGAAGGAGGCGCCGGAGATGAGCGGGAGAGACGGCGCCGTGAGGGGAACAGAGAGGCGCCGGCGGCGATGGTGGAGATGAGCGCGAGGCTCTGGTGGCTCCGGCGACAAACGGAGGAGGTTGGGAGGCTCGTGGATGTGTGGGGAGGACGGTGGTGAGGTCGGAGGAGGCTGGAAGTGGATAGGTCGGCCGGTGTGAGCGGTGGCCGAACGGCGGAGGCGACGGCCGGACTTGGGAGACGCGGCCACGGGGCTCTCCGGCGAGGGCAAGGGGTTGGGGCGAACCGCGGGGATGAGGGGGCTCCGGTGGACAGCTTGGGAGGAGGAGAGGAGGTCGGAACCGAGACAAACTCCGGCGAGATCACAGCGATCCGAGGAAGAAACGGTGAGGGAGAGGCACTACGGTGGGAAAATGAGGCAAGGGATGGAGTGATGAGGAGCGGGGGACCTCGGGCATGCTATATATAACCGCGGGGAGGGCTCTAGAGCTCACGGACGAGCTCCTGGCCAAGCTTTAATGGCGGGCAGAGGCTGGACGCGGCACGGGCATGGCGCTAGCAGCGCATTTATGGTGAACCACGACGAGGCAACGACGCAGGGTGACGCAGCGCATCACGGGGAAGCTCCAGAGATGAATGGAGGTCGAGACAAGGAGGGAGGCGACGGGAACAGTGGCCGGATCATGCCAGAGCTTGCAACCTGCGTGACGCCAGCGTGATCACCACGGGTACTGGCGCAAGCGGCGCGCTTTGGCGTAGCCGACCATGTCCAGTAGATGGAGCTTAGTGTCCTTAGTCCAACTAAAGAAAGAATTGAGTCCAGGGGCAAAGAAGAGATTTGCAGATGGCCCCAAAGCAAACCAGCTGCCAAGTGCTTGTGCTTCCTGTGCCGTGTGGACACCAGCTTGGTAACGCAGTAAATAATTTGTCTAGTGATGATCACACACTAAGGTGATTCTGATTACCAAAAATCAGCTTAAGAGGAGGAGTTTAGAGGGTACTTGCTGTAGTAACCACCATAATGGCCAGAATTAGAGATGATGAAGTTGGACTCACATGAAGCGGCAAGTTGAGCTGAAATTGGGCATGGCCCAATGATTTTAATATATGAAGATGCTCAAAAAGTTTCAGGCCATTTGAATGAACCAAAATAGCACTTGCTTCATATAGCTTTGCTCTAGACAGAAACTTGGAAAACTTGCACAGGGCAAATGGTCTAATGGATGGAGTCAAATTTTGGTGGAGGGACTTTTTATAGATAGTAGAATGTCCTGGTAAATTCTCAGCTCAATTGAAGCAATATAAAATGTACTTGCTTCACTAACTGAAAATCTGACCAGAAACTAAGATTTGGGGCTGGGCTCACATAGATGAGTTACATCAGCTCATATTTGGTGGAGAGTCATTATTTGATCATATGAGGACCTTGAAAAATTTCAACTCAATTGGATTAACCTAGCTAGTACTTCCTTCACAACCAATTCCCTTAGACAGGAACTTTGAAAAATTGCTCAGGAATTTTCACTAGGCAAATTAAGTTGAATTTTAGCATGAGGCAATTATTTGGACATGAAAAGGTGTCCAAAAAGTTTGGGGTCAATTGGGCAATGATAAATGGCACTTGCTTCACAATCTGCTTCATGACAAAATAGGAAAATAATTAATTGAGTATGATGGAAACATGGCAAATGAAATATTTTGCCATATTTGAGGAAGATCTGACCCAAACAATTTATGAGAATTATTTGGGAATTTTGGGAGTGATAGAAATATAGGTTGCTTCACAACCTAGGGCAAATTGGGTTATTCTAGAAAAAGGAATATTCCCTAGAAAAATAATATTGGGATTGGTCCAAGATTGAAATGGCAAGGTCTTGGGAAGGGTTTGGGGATGACAAGCCACTCTGGAAAGAAAGAGGAGGTCATCTTCTTCAGTTTCCAGACCACCTAGCCATGGAAAAAGGAAAACTCAAGCAAAAATCTCAGATAAACAAAAGAAAAAGAAAGGGCCAAAAATCAGGCTGTGACATTACAAGAATTTTAAAACCAAGTTTCTCAATGTTCTCGGCCGAGCCACGATGCCCAGATGTTTGAATTTCATTCCCATTTCTTGCATGGCACCTAGAAATTCACCCGAGAACACACATGTAATTTTTCAACCAACTTTGGTGCACGGGTGCATGTGCTTGTAGTTCAAATTTGAATTATGCACATTAAATGACCTGAAACTCAATTAATGTATAAAAAAGGCCAAACGAACCCGGAATAATTCCAAAATTTAATAGGGAACTCATGTAGTTCTATGTTGCCTGTGTAAAGAAACTCAATTGGGGGGGGCAGCGTATATCGTTCCGCACTCAAAGGTGACACGTTCCCTCTCAGAACCACGAGCCTTCTTGAGAGAAGCTCCGGTTTGCAAGGGGCTTATACCAAAACTTGTTCCTATTCGGCCAATTTTTTTACAACGGCATGGTAGTACCATGACATGACACCATGCCAAGTTTCATGATTTTCAGGCGTGTTTTGGATTTACAAGAATTTTAAAACCATGTTTCTCAATGTTCTCAACCGAGCCACGATGCCCAGATGTTTGAATTTCATTCCCATTTCTTGCATGGGACCTAGAAATTCACCCGAGGACACACATGTGATTTTTCAACCAACTTTGGTGCACGGGAGCATGTGTTTGTAGTGCAAATTTGAATTAAGCGCATTAAATGACCAGAAACTCAATTAATGTATAAAAAGGCCAAATGAACCCAGAATAATTCTAAAATTTAACAGGGCACTCATGTAGTTCTATGTTGCCTCTGTAAAGAAACTCAACGGAGGGCAGCGTATATCGTTTCACACTCAAAGGTGACATGTTCCCTCTCAGAACCACGAGCCTTCTTGAGAGGAGCTCCGGTTTGCAAGAAGCTCATACCAAAACTTGTTCCAAATCGTACAATTTTTTACCACAACATGTTAGTGCCATGACATGACACCATGCCAAGTTTCATGATTTCCAGGCGAGTTTTGGATTTACATGAATTTTAAAACCAAGTTTCGCGATGTTCTCGGCCGAGTCACGACGCCAAGATGTTTGAATTTGATTCCCATTTCTTGCATGGGACCTAGAAATTTACCCAAGGACACACATGTGATTTTTTAACCAACTTTGGTGCACCAGAGCAGGTGCTTGCAGTTCAAATTTGGATTATGCACATTAAATGTCCAAAAACTCAATTAATGTATAAAAAAGGCCAAACGAACCCGGAATAATTCCAAAATTTAACAGGGCACTCATATAGTTCTATGTTGCCTCTGTAAAGAAAATCACGGGGGAGGCAGCGTATATCGTTTCGCACACAAAGGTGACACATTCCCTCTCGGAACCATGAGGCTTGTTGAGAGAATCTCCGGTTTTGCAAGAAGCTTATACCAAAACTTGTCCCAATTGAGCCAAAAAACTATACATATGAAAATAGGGTTTAGATTACCCCGAACATCTCGCTACCTATACCAATGTACCCTTATTTGAATTCAACATAAAATGGATACAAATATTTGAATTGGAGATCGTATGGTACATGTAGTTCATAGTGAAATATGATAACTGCTATATGCATGTTTTTTGTTATCAAGATAATAATTAAATGATTGTATAACTTGACAACAATCATATTCAAATAAGGAAAATTGATTCAAATTTAGTCCATATGGTAGACGACAATATATATGTTCATAGGGTGGAGTAAAATGTTCATATATGATGGAAGATCAAAATGTACGACTACATCCATTATAAACCGCAAGGTCACCTAACGGTATATTCGAATTCAACATAACACGGATTCAAAAATTGAAATTCGAGATCCTGGCATTTGTAATCATATAAAAAGGGACATGACTCTTTCTTTTGGTGGGAATTGATTTGTTTTTTGTTGTTGTTGAGGGAAGTGCGAATCGATTTGGTACTGTACAGGGTAATCTTCTTCTCCCGATTTTTTTTACATTTTTCTTGTAGTTTTTTCAATGACATCTATAGCAATATAGTAAAAGGGGACATGACTCTCTTGTGTCTTGTATGAATTTTTTTTGTACACGTTAAGTTTGTTCTGCCGGACAAGGAATCCGCGCCTTGTTATCCCGAAATTTTCAAGCTCGAGTTTCTTTTGTCTCATCTGCTTTGAAACTCCCGCCTCTTCAACCCGCTCCGCGCCTTCTTATCCCGAAATTTTGACGCGCGCAAAAACTCCCTCCTCATCCGAAATCGGTCCCATAGCCCAGACACGCGAAATCCCCCTTCTACCCCTCAGCCGGAAATGCCGGCTTGACGTCGCACTGTCAAAACCGGTGTGGGTACGCTGGTAAGTTACCCTACATTTCAGACAAGCGTGTCCCTAAGCCATGGCTCCCCCTACCTTCCCCTTCGTCCCCCCATTCATACACCGAGGCCGCCAAAACCCGCAAAACCCCACGCTCCTCCGTCGGCCTCCCGACCGCCGCCCAGCCGGAGATTCTTCGCCGATGACATCATCCATCGCACAACTCGCCGTCCCTCATCCACCACACCGGATGAGGATCCGTCGTTGATCTCATCGTCCTGCCGGATCAGCCGCCCCGCCCTCCACCTCCAAGCAGCTGCCCCAATGTTCGCCTCGTCTATCGCGCCACCTCCATCCCCACAATGCCGTCTTGACCTGCCCCACCGAAACCGCAGCACCCTCACCAATTCCTTCAATGAAGCCGAGGCCCACTCGGCGCCACCAAGGAGGTTCTGCACTCACCGTTGCATTTTATCTTTTATTCGATCTCACGGGGCTGCCGGTGCTCCATGCCGAGCAGCCATGGTGGGTCTCCATCGACGGCGCCGTCGCCGGCCACTTCCACACCGGCACTATAGCTGCAGCTGCTCCGGCTCTCGCTCGCGTTGTTGCTGCTACTGCTGCTCCGGATCTCGCTCGCGTTGTGGCTCTTTTGTTTCTTTCGGTCGTGCTGCTGCACTGCTCTTGCTTTCGTTCGCGCTGCTGCTCTTCTCTGCTATTGCTGTCGGTCGCGCTCCTGCTCCGCTCTTGCTCTCATTCATGATGCTGCTCTACTCTTGCACTCGCTTGCGCTGCTGCACGACCTCCGGCAGCTACAAGAGTTGGGTGGGAAACAAACAGTAGATGATCCATTCTCTATCTTTTTAAAACTGAAGCTATAATCTACCTGCTATCATTAGTTTTGGATCTATCCACTCGTTTGCTACCATCAGTCTTGATTTCTGCATGCACCCCTTAGGCCTTACAAAATCTAACTATTTTTTCGTTATGCATGTCAGTTATCGTACACAATCGTACTGAACATGTAGAGAAAAAGAGAAGACCGTTGCGTGGGAATATAATGTCATGCAGACGCCGCTCCATGGTGGGTGAAGTGGGCCCCCCCTCCCGCCATTCCAGATTTTATTCCAGAGGAAGATAACTGTTCAGATGGGGATTCAGAGGGAGCCGACTACTCCTATTTACCACCTGAGGTGCTTGCTCTAACCTGGCATGCTGATATTGGTCATATTATGCATATGGCGCCTCACATTGCTTACATTATACATCTTATATGTCATCAGCTTAGTTTAGATTTGCTTTGTGTGAGTGCCACCTGTTTGGTTTCTATATCATACTCCGACCGTTCCTAAATATTTGTCTTTTTAGAGATTTCAACAAGTGACTACATCCGGAGCAAAATGAGTGAATCTACACTCTAAAATATGTCTATATACATCCGTATGTGGTAGTCCATTTGAAATCTCTAAAAAGACAAATATTTAGGAACGGAGGGAGTATATGGGAATTATGCAATGCCATCTTCTTTAGCCAGGCATCATATACGTGAA
This sequence comes from Triticum aestivum, assembly GCF_018294505.1. Classification (NCBI taxonomy): domain Eukaryota; kingdom Viridiplantae; phylum Streptophyta; class Magnoliopsida; order Poales; family Poaceae; genus Triticum; species Triticum aestivum. Next base: position 326,169,667 of record NC_057808.1, on the reverse strand, counting down.
TCATGCAATGCCATCCTGTTTAGCCAGTCATCGTATATGTGAATTGTATCGTGCCATATTTTTTTCATAATGTATTTCATTTGTCAACAATGTTTATGCATTCATCTACTCTTCCTGTGTATCAGCCATTTGAGTCGGTCAGGGGAAAATATGGAGTGAAAACAAGGTGTTCTGAGCAGTCAGTGCTACCTGTCGATACAGATTTCTTGCTGGTTACAGATAGCTCCTCAGAGGGGGCTTCAGAGAAAGATGACTAGTCGTATTCCCCCCCCCCTCGAGGTGCATGCTCTAACTTGGCAGGGTTATATTGCTCATATAATGCATATGGTGTCTTGCATTGCCATGCCATCTGCTTAGATTAGACATGCTTTGTGTGAATGCCTCTTGTTTGCTTTCTATATCATATATGTGAATTATGCAATGCCATGTTTTTCAGCCAGTTATCATATATGTGAATTATGCACCGCCATGTAGCCAGGCATCATATATGTGAATTGTAACACCCCAAAATTTTGACCTTGTTTTAATAATTAAAATTTTGCCAGGAAATTAAATTTTTGTTTTCTGGGTTTATCTTTTGATTTCAGAACCCCTCTTCTCTTTAATATTGTGGGTTTTTACCTCAAGTGGAAACTTTCCAAAAATGTTATTGGACTTGTATACTCTCTCCATAAAACAATCCTTTATCAGTGGATTTATTTGCATAATTGTTTTTCCTGAGCTTTATTCTTTTAAAATGATTTTTCATAAATTTGGAGCCTCTTTTGCACTGCAACCATTTGATAAATGCATTTAAAATTTCCACCAAAATTTGGGGATGTCATGTGATGTTTCCACATCACCTTTATGCAAAAATATCTTTTGGTTATTGGAGATTTTGAGCTCTACATCAACTTTTCAAATCTGGTCCAGTAGGTATTTTTGCACTACAACCTATTTAAATATTTCTTTAAAAATTCTTTCAAGTGTTTGGAGATATCAGTAGATGCATATAATTCAACTTTATGCAAAGACCCATGAGTGTTCTTTGAAAGAAATTGAGCAAATCATCCCCTTTTGCTCTCTGGTCCAGTTTGGCTTTTTCTACTGCAACCCTAATTTATTTTGCTCTAGTGCCCATGAGCTTTTTCCTGCTTGTAGTCCTCCCTACCAAACCCTTAAGTCCAAGAGAATGGACCCATTGGAGTATTTTTGGTTCATGAGATAATAGCCTTTACTTTCTGCCCAAAATTGGTTTTTTCAAATTTTTGCACTAACAAGTTTCTGGTCTTGAACAACTAACCTTGCCACCCTCTTTATCATCTAAAGAGAATATGATCTGGAGAGTTTGGCCACCCCAAGAGTTGCCTAGATGCCCATGGCATTCTGTCGAACACTTGGTGTGCATAGTTAGTTTTGACATGATTTTTAGTTTGCACTGTGTACTTAATCCACTGACCCAGTAACCTTGTCCACTAAGATCCTAGCTACTCCTAACCTAGGTCTGCTAATTGCCAGCCTCACCCAAGCCCTGTGGCACGCATTGGCATTTTGCCGAATGGTTGGCGTGCACGCTCTGGGCGCGCCCAGAGCGCACGTTTTGCACGCGCGTGCACCGAGCCGCCGCGTCTCGCTGCCGCTCACCCCCGCGCTCGTGCTGACCCTTCCCGCTCGCAGCCCACGTGCCCCGACCCCTCCCTCGCTGCAGAGCCGCCCCGGCCCCCTCCTGGCACCCTACAGCGCCGCCACCGCAAGCCGCCACCGCCACCCCGACAACCTCTGCCCTGGACGGCGCCGCCCGAGCCACACCAGCGCGCCAGCTGCCCCCTGGAGCAGCTCAAGCTTATCCTGAAGCACGTCCGCTAGCGCCTGTCGCCGCCACGCGCCCCCAACTACAGAATGGTGGTTCGCCGGCGATCCTATCCACAGCCGCCGCGGAACCAACCTCGAACACCTATATAAGGGGACCCCGAGCTCGACCAAGCACTCAGGCAACCTCGTTCTATCCCCCTAGTGCCCCCAACACCCAGCAATCGACGTCGGGAAGCTTTCTTCCCCGTCTCCGATCAGTTCGGTCGCCGCCACAATCCAGTGCAGTGCGACGCAACCAGGGCCTCCCCCACCCTTCCAACGCCACTGTCCGACTCCCCTCGGCTGTGCGGAGTCGCCCAGCCTCTAAGCTTCGATCGGGAGCCACCACAGCCCAAATCCCCAATCATGCCCGAAGCCTCCGCCGCCGCGAAGCTCGCCGCCGGCGATCCCCTCCGTCCCAGGGGCCCTTTCGACTACCGGAAGGATCGTCCTGGAGCGGCGGATCCTTCCCCACCCTCGGATGGCTCCTAGGAGCCGTCATTCGCCGGTGTCGATCGCCAGAGCCCCCGCCTCGGCTCGGACAGAGGAGGAAGAAGGCGGGGGACTAGTCAAACCTGACCAGTGGGCCCGCTGGACCCACTGTCAGTGATCCAGCCCCGCCACCACGTGTTTAAGTGGATGCGTAAACCCCTGAAGTACGTCTCCTCTGCTTCGAAAACGTATTTTCCCCCGAAACGTTTTCTTTTTCTGGTTTTTATTAAAAACATAACATTGACTAAACTTTGACTGGCTATATCTTTTTAAATAAAACTCCAAATAAATTAATTCTTTTTCCTACCTCTCTCAAATTCCACCTAGTTTATTTTAAGATTTATTTCAAAAATATCTAGGACAACTTTTTGCGCTGTTTTTAAAGTATGTGTTATTTGAATATGTTTGAAAATAGGAATTTGGAGGAGAGTTTATAACTTTCAAAAGTTTTGGAGTGCACCTCACCCCTCCACACCTTGAAGGCAAGCATTCTGAACCCTGGCATAATATTTTTGTGTGTTGTTTGATACGGTCACAACACCACCTTGACATGGAGCATTCGTTAGTTTATGTGACGATAGATCATACGCGTGAGTGCATAATGAGATTCTTTGCTGTTAGAAATGGATATGCTGGTGATAGTAATCATCCTCGTGAGCTTTTCATGCATACCGGAAGGAAGCCAGGAAAGTCGATGTCTTGGGTAGACACGAGCTTGCCCCTAGTTCCTCGTCAAGACGAGTGTGTCCGGTATGGCATGATGAGGTATGATGAGCGGTGATTCTGTCTGTTAGTTGAAATATATTTGTTATGCTAATCATACAGGGAATACTTGAACCTCCTGAGTCGGTCGTAGATCGAGTCTTGTTCCAGTAACCCCCATACTTGTTTCGTACTACCACTTGTCCCTGCCACAGGTAGGGTACGGTTCAGTAAGTTGTCAACCCCTTCCTAGCACACACCGTACAGAGAGGCCATGGTGGAAGATACCGGATGCATCCGGTAGGCATGCCACCTGGTCTAGGGGCTTGGGTGTTTCCGCTTGGGACCGAGAGGGGGGCACCCCTTAGAGCGCGCGATATAAATTTGATCCCATGCTAAGTCGAGGTTGTAGCCTCCCCACTTAGAATTTTGCTTGACAGGTGTCGTGGGTGATTCCAGACGCCGGTAAGTTAAGCTAGTGTGTGTGGGTCAGGCGTGTTTTCAATTAAAAGACCGAAGATGGAATTAGTCCCGATGGACTAAAGAAATCCGCTACTCGTGGGCAAAGAGTACACCCTCTGCAGAGGTTAAACCTATTCGTATAGCCATGTCCATGGGTAAGGACTACAGTCTGAGATGGGTCTAATGTCGGTCTTAGTGTTGATCTTAGTGTCGGTCATAGTGTCGGTCTTCGGAGGAGAAACGGCTAAACCAGAACATTGATTATGACCTGTGACATATGAGGATTATGATTATTATTATTGTGGACTAACCATTTACATTATTTGAATTATTGAGTATCCCTGGGATGGTTCTACCTCCTGGATACTCACTGCGATCATTCTCTTATAAGCCCTTTATGTGGTGTCGCATAGATGCCCGACTGTGGCATGCTTGCTATTTCTTTATATTATAAGCCCTTTATGTGGTGTCGCTCAGACGCTTGACTGTGGCATGCTTGTTATTTCTATTATTTATAAGCCCTTTATGTGGTGTCGCATAGACGCCCGACTGTGGCATGCTTGTTATTTCTTTTATCTATAAGCCCTTTATGTGGTGTCGCTCAGATGCCCGACTGAGGCATGATTTATCTTTTATCCTTCCGAGGCATCGCTTCAGACACTCGATCGGTGCATTCTATTTCTACTCCCGTATTGCATATTCATATTTTACTCGCATGCGTGCATCATGGATTTCGTTTATTTCGTGACAGACGTTATGATCATAGAATATTTTGGAGCATGATTATCCCTTGTTATATTATACCCGTGTTCATAATGTTTGCGAGTACATTCAAAAGTACTCACTGGCTTGTCCCTGGCTATTGTCTTGGCCAGATTTCTCGCATGGAGAGGAGCGTTGCGATGACAGCCCCGGAACCTACGCAATGATGATAGCAGCCTCGCGAAGATAGGAGTTATCCTGGTCAGTTGTTCCTGTGGGAAATGGAGTCCCATAGACGCAGATGAACCACAAACCGCTTTCGCCATCAACTACTAGAAACCAAGTGTTGTACTCATAGGCCACAATGGTCTTGTACTACATATTTTGTACTTTGCTTGGAATTTCTGTATCAAGTTGGTGCCTCATCAGTTAACAGTAATCCTGGGGCTGGTGAGCACAAGGGCCATTTTCTGGAAAAATTAATATCTCGAAAAACCGGTCCTGACAAACTTGGTATCAGAGCTAGGCTGACCATTGGTTAATCCTATCTTAGCCAGGTCGAAAAACCTAGGTTAACAAACCCACCAGATCTTAACCCAACCCCGGCCAAGCTTCTCGTGTAAGATAGCCACACAGTGACCCCGACGCTTTTGGCAGTCGGTGCCCAACCTATCAGCCTAGCCTGTCGATCACGCGCCAGTGACCGACACCTAACATGTCTCATTCGCAAGCGTGCGAAGGAAGGCTCCGTCTCCTTTTTTATAAAAAGGGCACGCTAGCCTCAACACAGCACAGCACAGCCTCTTTTCCAAACCAAGCTGCGATGCCTGGACCCATTGTTCACAATGAGACCACAGCCACCAACCTTGGAGGTTTTGTGACCGTGCTCGCAAACCTCACCCGCCGTGCCTATGCATTAGAAGAGCCCCCAGAATATGTTGTGTACCAAGGACCCATGAGCGGTGAGAGCCGTCAATTCTGGGCCACTGTACACATCTATGGTAGGGGTCTATCACCAGAACGCCCCTACAGGTTCACTGGAAGGGCAACTTCCTTTGAGCCACAAGCCATCCAACTGGCAGCTCGAGAGGCTATAGTTCAACTCCGGCACTCGTCGCCCAGAGTTAATTGTCGCTCGTTCTACTACTACCCCAGTCGTGACAGGTATGGTAGGCCGCCCCAGGTTGCCAACGGAGATCACGAGACGGATCCTGCACTATTGCATCTGGTGCGCTATGTAAGTGCACTAGAGGAACTGTTCGATCAAATCACCCTTGATCTGATCGCAGCTCATGGAGAACTGGTTCGCCGAGCCCCGGCGAGAGGAGAAGATGAGCCCGACGCCGACAACCCAGTCGTGCTGTTCGGACACCCGATCGAGTCCTTGAGGTCTGCCCCAGCCATCGACCAAAATACGTTGGTGTCCCCAGAAGTGCTTCGTCGCCTTTTGGGAACACGCTCCAACGGGATTGTGACGAACAACCCCCGCGATGGTCATCATCGCTACCCCGACCCTGCAGCCCCTCAACCTCATCCAGCTAATCCCGACGGTGAAACCCGTGGAGAAGCCTCGACATCCACCAGACAAGCCCGCTTAGATATTAACGAAGTAGACTAAGTCGCCCGAGTAGTACCGAGCCTTAGTATTCCTACGCCTTGTAATTGTGTGATCTTGTATCACCATTATTAAATGATGTCTGCTTGTGCGCCCCTATTTTTGAATAGTAGCCAAGCATAAGTACGTTAGCGTACAGTTGCATTTTTAAATTCCGGGCACAGCTACCAAAACCACCCCCGACGACACCCACAGCAATGTGTCACATTTATGAGATATGTGTATCTGTGGCATTGACCCTGACCCCAAGAGCAGAACCGACAACTAGTTACCCTTCACCATGGTAAATAACCCAACCCCAATGCTATATAAAAGGCCACCTCGTGACCTTGCCAAGTACCCCTCACCTTGTGCACAACACGCACAGCCATTTCTTTGCCATGCCGACCCCCAGTATTTATCTGAGAACTCCAGACGCAACCCCAGGTAGTTTTGTCAAAATATTGTGGGACTTTACCTGCAGTACCATGAGTGTTATCCATCCACCCCAGTACGAGTTGCTCAAATAAAGGATCACCCCATCCACCTCGAAATATTGGGCAGTGGTGAACATCCCTCCCGCAAACCCAAACCAAGACCCAACGGAAGTCTCCTTCATGGGGAAATCCATGCCGACTCCGCATATGGCCATAGAAGTTGCTGCGTACGAAGCGCTCGCTCGTCTTCGATTCGCGGTACCCTATGCCAGCGAACGAGGGTATTATTACTTTCCGAGTCATGCAGCACCCGGAGAAGTAGCATCTTTTCCCGGTGGACGAATTGAGAGAGATCCAGTACTGGCCAACCTTGCCCAGTATATTATCGCTCAAGAGCGTTTGACTCAGCGGGTAATGGGTTATCTCCAGAGCCTCGCTGATTTAAATCCTCAGATCGCTATTGGCAGACCACTGAGGCCTGACCAGGAGAGACGCATTCATCGGCTAGTCAACCCGCTTTCCCCGATAGAAGAGGAGTGTGCCCCAGTACCAGAGACGTTTTCTCAGGACCCTGTCCTTTTGCCGTTTTTATTGTAGACGTCACCGCTATGTTTATTATCCCAGTATTTATTTATGTGTTGTAACTTGTGCATGGTATCCAAAATTTGTGCGACGGATCAAATATTTGGTTTCTATTATGTGAGCTGTTTTACTGCTGTTAATTTTGATTTAACTAATTTTCACTCGCAATAAATTTTGAAGTAAGATTTCTCTCCCCTGAGTTGCTGCAGCGTATATATCTTCACGACATAGATTTTTATTCGCGCAGCACCACAACAGTAGACCCACAACCACGACCACTCGACCTCGTGCGCTTATTACAAATCCTCGTACACATTTTGCACCTAACTGTTCACACCCGAGCACACCACAGTCTCAGTAGGAGAGATTTGTGGGAAATTATTCGGGTGCAAGTGGCCTCCAGCACACCAACAGCAGTTAGCACTCGATGCTGCACCTAATCCTCGTGATCGCCGCCACCGCGAAGAGCTAACACTCGAGCGGCAGCATCACGACGATCGTCAAGGATCATCACGCACAGGAGCACGGAGAACCCCAGCAACGTCGCCAAACCTCCGCACATCAGGACCACATACCAGTCCGGCATCACCTCCGCCATTAGAGCCTCGTCTCGAGCTCCTGCAAACAGAAATGGAGGAGAAGGAAGGAGAGGTAGAAGCAAGGCCAGGTGTGAGGAAGAAGAAAGGAGCACCACGGTCATTTTATAGCTCGAGATCGGTGTACGGTGGGCGAGGTCCACCAGTGCCGCTCGCCGCTCGATCGCCGGTGTTCGGAGGCAAATCCGCGAGCAGTGCCGACAGTGCACTGGCCCGCGAGATGAGTGCACGCTGCACCGGCAGCTAGCACGCCGCGCACTACCGCGGTACGGCCTAGATGCCCAACGCGCTAGACGTCGCCGGTGGAGAAAGCGTGGGAAAGCACGCGAGAGAGAGCAAGAAGAGAGAGCCAGAGGTAGAAGAAGAGGCCGACAGTGGGCCCCGGGTCCACCTGTCAGCCAGAGAGAGCACCGTGCTCTCGGGTACGACCAGCGTATTTTAGTAATTTAGAATTTATTCTAAATTTACTGTATCCAACGTAGAAATATCTCGTTTTCCCTGACCATGGATTTTTCCACGCAACGCCAGTATACCACACTGTAGTTTTACACCACTTATTGCCCTCTCACTGTAGATACATTTTATTGCATAAGTAGGATGATTTTGTTTGGTAAGAGCGATGTTTGTTCAAAACAGCTTTTAACAAATCTCGAGGACGAGATTTTTCTTAAGGGGGGTAGTGTTGTAACACCCCAAAATTTTGACCTTGTTTTAATAATTAAAATTTTGCCAGGAAATTAAATTTTTGTTTTCTGGGTTTATCTTTTGATTTCAGAACCCCTCTTCTCTTTAATATTGTGGGTTTTTACCTCAAGTGGAAACTTTCCAAAAATGTTATTGGACTTGTATACTCTCTCAATAAAACAATCCTTTATCAGTGGATTTATTTGCATAATTGTTTTTCCTGAGCTTTATTCTTTTAAAATGATTTTTCTTAAATTTGGAGCCTCTTTTGCACTGCAAGCATTTGATAAATGCATTTAAAATTTTCACCAAAATTTGGGGATGTCATGTGATGTTTCCACATCACCTTTATGCAAAAATATCTTTTGGTTATTGGAGATTTTGAGCTCTACATCAACTTTTCAAATCTGGTCCAGTAGGTATTTTTGCACTACAACCTATTTAAATATTTCTTTAAAAATTCTTTCAAGTGTTTGGAGATATTAGTAGATGCATATAATTCAACTTTATGCAAAGACCCATGAGTGTTCTTTGAAACAAATTGAGCAAATCATCCCCTTTTGCTCTCTGGTCCAGTTTGGCTTTTTCTACTGCAACCCTAATTTATTTTGCTCTAGTGCCCATGAGCTTTTTCCTGCTTGTAGTCCTCCCTACCAAACCCTTAAGTCCAAGAGAATGTACCCATTGGAGTATTTTTGGTTCATGAGATAATAGCCTTTAGTTTCTGCCCAAAATTGGTTTTCTCAAATTTTTGCACTAACAAGTTTCTGGTCTTGACCAACTAACCTTGCCACCCTCTTTATCATCTAAAGAGAATATGATCTGGAAAGTTTGGTGTCACGACCGGTTTTTCAATAAAATATTTATTGAGAGACCAATCCCTTTTACGGACCAGTAAAGAAGAATTCCTTCTCACTGGTAGACAATATCTTGGTCACAGAAGAAAAATACCAGGAGTACTGAATATAATACAAGGTTGAGTGGAGACTGCTCAACAATTTATTACATGTACGCCGATAAAACACAACGGCGGATAGGGTGGCATAACTACTAACTCACGATAACAACGGTGGTGAAAATATCACCGTGAAGCGGGTGATATGACTCCTGAAAACTACAGCTCTTCGAGCGTCGGGGTGAAGCTCGAGGAGATTTATTGTGGGTGGTGAAAGCGTATATAATACAAGTGACCAATATCCAGGATCGCACGGGACTGACTAGGACTCCTGTAGGCGTCGGACTCACTATCAAACTCTTCATCCATGAGATCGCCTTCGTCAACATCTGGCCAAATCAACAAGCCAGGTGAGTACTATGAAAGTTCTCACAAGACAGTTCGGACATAAGATATAACGAATGTAGACATGATGCATATGAACAGGTTAACAAGTGCACTCAGACATAGAGATAACACTACACGGGAAATAAAAGAGAAGTCGGGCGGTAGTCCTCCCGAAATCCCAAAATAATATACTGGGTGCCAAACGAGGGTCTGAATGACTCCTCGGGAGGAAAATGCAAGAATAACAATGCCGCAGTCGGGCGTCAAGGCGACACCACATAAAGGGCTTATAATAGAAAAAGGCAGTGCGTGCCACAGTCGGACGTCTGAGCGACATCACATAAAGGGATTATATTGAAAGTAAAAGACAAACATGCCACAGTCGGACGTCTGAGCGATATCACATAAAGGGCTTATATTGAAAGTAAAGACAAACATGCCATAGTCGGACGTCTGAGCGACATCACATAAAGGGCTTATATTGAAAATAAAAGACAAACATGCCATAGTCGGACGTCTGAGCGACATCACATAAAGGGCTTATATTCATAACTTAGTAGCTCATGAATTTTAAATCATGTCAAGAGAATAATCAGGCATGAGATAAACAACAGGGTTAGTCCATCCACAGGAATAACGTTCAGCCAAGTTTACTACTCACGCTCGCTTACCGGAAAGAAAAAAATATACCACGAGGTTATGACATAGACATGGATACGCTGATCACGTTACTTGACCATGGATACAATGACTCAGAAAGATTTGACTCTGCAGAGTTTGTACTTTAACCACAGCTAACGGATTTCAGTAGTCACGGGGACTAGTTCCGTTTACGGTGTTTTGGAGGAAACACGTCTAACCAGGACACACCCATTCAACATTCCGAAGCCAGGAATCACCCTCGGCAACGTTCAAGAAAAACCTTGAGACGGGGAGGCTACAACCTCGCGTAGCATGGGATCAAATTTCTTTACGCGCGCTCTAAGGGGGTGCCCCCCCTCTCGGTCCCAACCGGAAAGACCCATGCTCCCTGACCGGATGACTGGCTTTAATCCAGGGCCATGGAACCCTCATCCCGGCCCCTCTGTTTGGTGTGTACACGGAAAGAGGTTACCAACTTACTAAACCGCATTCTGGCAGAAAACATGTGGTAGCACGGAAGGGGGAAGAACGATAACGTGACTCCGTCCATGTTAACGTCGGAATTAATCGGATGACATAAGGATGGCATGCTACAACAGTACCACCTTACTGCCCTTCATGTCACCACATGACTAGGCCATCTCTCATCAGAGATCACAGTAACTTTGGAACACACGGGTAGTTGCCTCACATGCAACGAGATACTCACCGATACTCATATGCCATGCACAACCTTTCACGCAAACATGCAAAACACCTATCATATCAAAGGTTCAAACGTGCTTGCCTGGTTTGGAGAAGTCGGAGTCTAGCTCGGCGAAGTTCGCGGTTCCATCACCTCTTCTGGAACCTACGGTATATCGGAAATGTATACTAGCGTGAAAACCAACGCGTGCATAAAAGTTGTTCCAAAAAAATTTCAAATAAATCCCATAAAAAACTAGACAAAATTGTAAGACTGTCAGAAAAAGAATCACTCAAAAATCACTTTTTATTAAAAAGTTATAAGGGTTTCTGTCCAGGGACTCATTTGTAATGAAACAGAAAAGTTCCAGGGGTTTAACTGAGAAAACAGAAAACGGTTAGTATAGAAACGCGCCAGCCCACAGAGAAAACGTACCCTGCCCGAAGGCACCAACAGAAAACACTTCGGGGGTGAAAGAAGAGAGGCTGACGTGGGGGGTCCACATGTCAGGTTTGAAAAACCTCGCCGGCGCCCGAAGGCTGCGGTGGTCGTCGGCGTCGAACCACGGCGAGTCAGGGAGATCGGAGTGTACCAAGGGTATCAGCGTGTCCTTCCGCGTCGGTGGGTGGTGGACTTGGGCGTCGGAGAGCACCACGTCGACGGCGACACTTTCTCCGGCGGACGGCGGCTCTGGCGATGGTGGAGAACGCCGGTGGGTGCTGCAACCTTCGAATTGAAGTGCGGGTCAGAAGGAGGGATGCACTAGAGAGCTACTGGCAAGAGATGGGAGGCAGAGGTGCACGCACGGGAGCGAATCGAGCTGGATCCCGTGGCGGGTCGCGGCGGCCGGAGTTGAGGAAGGAGACTCCCTCAGGGCTCTTCCAGTGGCTAGGCGGGGTCTTGGTGGAGTGCAGAGGTGGTGTGGGTACTAGCTGGAGCTCGGGGCCTCTATTTATAGGCGGCTCGAGGGGGGGCGTGAACGGAGACTCTCCGGCGAGCGATTACGGCGAGGCAGTGTCTTGGGAGAGGGTTTAGGTGGCCAGGCAGCACCAGTGAGCGTTACTGGTCCTGATCCACTGCTAAACTCGGTTGGGCATGGCGTAATGGCGTCGGTCTTCGTCGGGGTCGCCGTACTGGCACGGCGGCGGCAGAGAGCGCGCTCCGCGCCTAGCGGTTCACGACGAGGGTGGCAGCGCGCACGGGGGAGTGGAAGACCACGCGGCGGCCTTCGGTTGCTTGGGCGGCGCTGGTCAGCGCCGTCTACGCTGTGCTTCTTCCTGGCGGCCGCAAAGCCGCCGCTGGCGTCGGTCACGGGGCGGCGCACCTCCTCCTGCTCGTCGCCGACGCCCGCAAGCATCCAGGCGCTCGTGCTATGTAGAGGACAAGGGGGAGGGGACAGGGAACACGGCGACGCCGAGGCACTGGCGAGAATCGACTACGGACACTGAAGAAACGACAGTAGTTCAGACACTGTTAACTGAACTTGACTGAACCTTAGAGAAACAGTGTCCAGCAGGTGTTCGATGAAATGATTTGGTATGAAGAAATTTTTTCCTGGAGCTGGGACTTGGTTCGGTGACCTCTCAATGCACCCAGAGGCTGCCTGATTTTTCTCAGAATTTTTGGAGAAGGATTTGAATGAATTTCATCAAATTTGGCAAATCTGGTCCAAACTTGCAGCAAGTATAGTTTGAAAAATTTGAACTGGAGACCAGTGGATCTTCATGGATCTAGGTTGAGGGTTCAAAGGACTAGCTAGGGAAATTGGTTTGGAGGCAAAATTCAAAGCAGAAAGAGTAGCTCCTTTGTAAACTTCCAAGGATCAAGATAGAAGGCAGAAATTGTTTTTGATAAGAAATAAATGGAAATAAATATATGGAGAGGTTCAACTTGCTGGATTTGAGGTATATTATCCAAAGGTGGGGGAAAGGTTTATGGGAGTGGAGTTGCACTAAGGTCATGGCAAGAGAGATTTTTGAAAGTGGACAAGGATCATTCCAAAAACCATAGGGCCTTTTAAAGGAATTTTTAAAAGACATTTTTCCAAGTGAAAAGCATTTTGGTTTGAGTCCAAAAAAAGGGCAAACCTCCAAGACCAAAATCAAGTCTTGGGTGAATCCAAATGAAACACTTGCCATAAAGGAAAGTTTTTGAGAGGGAGAGTTCTTTAGAAGAAAATTTAAACACCCTCCTCAAATAAAAGTTTTTGAAAAATCCAATTAAAATTTTTGGGTGTCACAACACCTACCCCCTTAGGAAAAATCTCGTCCTCGAGATTTCAGCTGATCCTCAAATAGGTATGGATACTCTGCCTGGAGAAAATCTTCCCTTTCCCATGTAGCTTCATCATCAGTGTGGTTGCTCCACTGAACTTTGAAATTTTTTGTTGTTTTCTGACGGGTCCTCCTTTCAGACTCTTCCAAAATCTTTACTGGCCTCTCTCTGTAGGTGAGGTCTGGTTGTATATCAATGATTTCATGAGATACATGCTTCTCTGGGTTACTTACACATTTTCTCAATTGTGAGACATGGAACACGTCATGGACGTCTGACAGCTCCTTGGGTAAGTCTAGTTTGTAGGCCACTGTGCCTCTTCGTGCCTCTATACAGAATGGGCCGATAAATCTCGGGGCTAGCTTTCCCTTAATTTTGAACCGTTGCAGGCCCCTCATAGGAGACACTCGTAGGCATACAGAATCACCGGGTTCAAAGCTGACCTCACGATGTTTTTGATCGTAGTAGCTCTTTTGTCGGCTTTGCGCTATCTTGAGTCTGTCCCTGATCTGCTTAACTTTTCCTCGGCATCCTTGAGCATGTCTGGGCCGAAGATATGACTGTCACCTGTCTCTGACCAATTCAGTGGGGTACGACACCTCCGTCTGTACAATGCTTCAAAAGGTGCCATCTGTAAGCTGGCTTGGTAACTGTTGTTGTAAGCGAACTCGGCATATGGCAAACTCTCTTCTTGATTTTTATGATGCTCCTGGGGATGTGTGCCCCACGAAAGCCTTCCTTGAACTCTTCCCAGGTGATGTTGTGTTCACTGGGATGCATGTGTAGGAAGTTTTCCCACCATGCTGCAGCTGCTCCAGTAAGGTAGTGGGGTGCATAAAGCACCTTCTCATTATCTGAACACTGAGCAATAATCAGCTTCCTTTCGATGTCACGAAGCCAATCATCGGCTTCCAGCGGCCTATCGGTGTGAGCAAACGTTGAAGGGCAAGTCTTCTGTAACTCAAATAACTTGGAGTGTGGCTGGTACGGCTCACGGTGGTTTCCCATATTGATGACGTGGGTCATCATCTCTTGGTGCTGTTGCTGGCTTTGTTCGAAGAGACGGCATACTTGAGACAAGGCTGCTTCGCTGTCCTGTTGACTAGACTGTCCCTGAGTGAAGTTGTTGCTAGTCTGTGTCCCATAAACTCCTTCTGGCTGATTGGGCATGGAGCGAGTCCACGGGCGAGACATTTTTCCAGTCTGGGGGTATTATTTTGCAAAACTCATGAGAAGAACTGTGTGACACGCGGAAAATCTTGCAAAGGCAAAAATTTTAAAGACCTCAAGATTTTTAAGAAAACATAAACGATTTCGTACGGAGAAGAACTGCTTAGCACATATCTTACACGCGAAAAGCAAACACACGATACAGCACTCAGGATGTGCGTACACAATCCTGACATGTTATTAAAGCTAGCACACTCCTCCGGAAAGCAGCGAACACACTAATACAAACTAGCGTACAGATAAAACACATCATACAAGCAGACATAACGCGCGGCTACTCGGCGCTCTCAGTCGGAGATGGTGACGATGTCCTTTCCCTTGCCGAGGGCAAGGCTCAGCGGTGCAGGAGATTCAACCTCCACCTCCTCTCTAGCAGGCTCCTGGCGCGTAGCACTGCGCTACGGTGATGGCGCGGGTGCGACAGGCGGTAGTGCGGGTGTGGCAGGCGGCGCAGCTCTGACTGGAGTAGGAGCGATGACTCGGTCGAACTCCTTAGTGGTAGGCAGACGGCGAGCGGTGGCCAAAATGGCCGGTGCATAAGATGCTAAGGATGAGACGAATGTCAGAGGCGGTGCCGTGTGGAGAAGCTCCTTCCTGCTGGCAGGACCGCCCCGGACTAAGTCCATGCGGGCAGCCACAAGATCGTCCACGAGGTTGTCGAAAGACTCCTCCAGAGCCTTGAGATACTCCACGACCATCTCGATGGCTTCATCACGCTCTCCCCTATGGCAGGCGAATGCATAGTGACAAGTGTATGGCACATGGCATGGGAGGTAGCGGTAGCGACGAGTCTTCATCATAGGAAGAATGTCCCGAAGGCGAGCTATCGCCTCCCGGGCAGCCATCTGCATGGCATGCCTCTCCGTAGGCATGGCCCTTCCCACAAAACGGAAGTGGCGAGATGCAGAACGTCCTCCCTTGAATTGCACCACGGCTTGGTGCATAGACACGTCGTCGCTGAGCTTGTGCTGGTAAAGCGTGAACTCCGGACGAGTCGCTGGCCCGATCGCGAGCTTGGTGATGGAGACGAGGAGTTTGACAAACCCCTCAGGCACGTTCGTGAACACTCGAGTCTCGCAGTTGCTGCCAGCCATCTACAAAAGTAGGCAAAAATTCTGAGTAGTCAAGTCATAAATTTATGATGACCAACAGAAAATAGCTACGATTGCAAAATGCTGAAAAAGCACAAAAGACGCTAATAACCGATTAGCGATCGCACCTAGTGGCTTCCTACAGTCAGCCTGGCTCTGATACCAAGCTTGTCACGACCAGTTTTTTAATAAAATATTTATTGAGAGACCAATCCCTTTTACGGACCAGTAAAAAAGAATTCCTTGTCACTGGTAGACAATATCTTGGTCACAGAAGAAAAATACCAGGAGTACTGAATATAATACAAGGTTGAGCGGAGACAGCTCAACAATTTATTACATGTACACCGATAAAACACAACGGCGGATAGGGTGGCATAACTACGAACTCACGATAACAACGGTGGTGAAAATATCACCGCGAAGCGGGTGATATGACTCCTGAAAACTACAGCTCTTCGAGCGTCGGGGTGAAGCTCGAGGAGATTTATTGCGGGTGGCGGAAGCGTATATAATACAAGTGACCAATATCCAGGATCGCACGGGACTGACTGGGACTCCTCTAGGCGTCGGACTCACTATCAAACTCTTCATCCATGAGATCGCCTTCGTCAACATCTGGCCAAATCAACAAGCCAGGTGAGTACTATGAAAGTACTCGCAAGACAGTTCGGACATAAGATATAACGAATGTAGACATGATGCATATGAACAGGTTAACAAGTGCACTCAGACATAGAGATAACACTGCATGGGAAATAAAAGAGAAGTCGGGCGGTAGTCCTCCCGAAATCCGAAAATAATATACTGGGTGCCAAACGAGGGTCTGAATGACTCCTCGGGAGGAAAATGGAAGAATAACAATGCCGCAGTCGGGCGTCAAGGCGACACCACATAAATGGCTTATAATAGAAAAAGGCAGTGCGTGCCACAGTCGGACGTCTGAGCGACATCACATAAAGGGCTTATATTGAAAGTAAAAGACAAACATGCCACAGTCGGACGTCTGAGCGACATCACATACAGGGCCTATATTGAAAGTAAAGACAAACATGCCACAGTCGGACGTCTGAGCGACATCACATAAAGGGCTTATATTGAAAATAAAAGACAAACATGCCACAGTCGGACGTTTGAGCGACATCACATAAAGGGCTTATATTCATAACTTAGTAGCTCATGAATTTTAAATCATGTCAAGAGAATACTCAGGCATGAGATAAACAACAGGGTTAGTCCATCCACAGGAATAACGTTCAGCCAAGTTTACTACTCACGCTCGCTTACTGGAAAGAAAAAAAATATACCACGAGGTTATGACATAGACATGGATACGCTGATCACGTTACTTGACCATGGATACGATGACTCAGAAAGATTTGACTCTGCAGAGTTTGTACTTTAACCACAGCCAACGGATTTCAGTAGTCACGGGGACTAGTTCCGTTTACGGTGTTTTGGAGGAAACACGTCTAACTAGTACACACCCATTCAACATTCCGAAGCCAGGAATCACCCTCGGCAACGTTCAAGAAAAACCTTGAGACGGGGAGGCTACAACCTCGCGTAGCATGGGATCAAATTTCTTTACGCGCGCTCTAAGGGGGTGCCCCCCCTCTCGGTCCCAATCGAAAACACCCATGCCCCCTGACCGGATGACTGGCTTTAATCCAGGGCCATGGAACCCTCATCCCGGCCCCTCTGTTTGGTGTGTACACGGAAAGAGGTTACCAACTTACTAAACCGCATTCTGGCAGAAAACATGTGGTAGCACGGAAGGGGGAAGAACGATAACGTGACTCCGTCCACGTTAACGTCGGAATTAATCGGATGACGTAAGGCTGGCATGCTACAACAGTACCACCTTACTGCCCTTCATGTCACCACATGACTAGGCCATCTCTCATCAGAGATCACAGTAACTTTGGAACACACGGGTAGTTGCCTCACATGCAACGAGATACTCACCGATACTCATATGCCATGCACAACCTTTCACGCAAACATGCAAAACACCTATCATATCAAAGGTTCAAACATGCTTGCCTGGTTCGGAGAAGTCGGAGTCTAGCTCGGCGAAGTTCGCGGCTCCGTCACCTCTCCCGGAACCTACGGTATAGCGAAAATGCATACTAACGTGAAAACCAACGCGTGCATAAAAGTTGTTCCAAATTTTTTTCAAATAAATCCCATAAAAAACTAGACAAAATTATAAGACTGTCAGAAAAAGAATCACTCAAAAATCACTATTTATTAAAAAGTTATAAGGGTTTTTGTCCAGGGACTCATCTGTAATGAAACAGAAAAGTTCCAGGGGCTTAACTGAGAAAACAGAAAACGGTTCGAATAGAAACGCGCCAGCCCACAGAGAAAACGTACTCTGCCCGAAGGCGCCAACAGAAAACGCTTCGGGGGTGAAAGAAGAGAGGCTGACGTGGGGGGTCCACATGTCAGGTTTGAAAAACCTCGCCGGCGCCCGAAGGCTGCGGTGGTCGCCGGCGTCGAACCACGGCGAGTCAGGGAGATCGGAGTGTACCAAGAGTATCAGCGTGTCCTTCCGCGTCGGTGGGTGGTGGACTTGGGCGTCGGAGAGCACCACGTCGACGGCGACACTTTCTCCGGCGGACGGCGGCTCGGGCGATGGTGGGGAACTCCGGTGGTGTGCTGCAACCTTCGAATTGAAGCGCGGGTCAGAAGGAGGGATGCACTAGAGAGCTACTGGCAAGAGATGGGAGGCAGAGGTGCACGCACGGGAGCGAATCGAGCTGGATCCCGTGGCGGGTCGCGGCGGCCGGAGTTGAGGAAGGAGACTCCCTCGGGGCTCTTCCAGTGGCTGGGCGGGGTCTTGGTGGAGTGCAGAGGTGGTGTGGGTACTAGCTGGAGCTCTGGGCCTCTATTTATAGGCGGCTCGAGGGGGTGGCCGTGAACGGAGAATCTCCGGCGAGCGATTACGGCGAGGCAGTGGCTTGGCAAAGGGTTTAGGTGGCCAGGCAGCACCAGTGAGCGTTACTGGTCCCGTTCCACTGCTAAACTCGGTCGGGCATGGCGTAATGGCGTCGGTCTTCGTCGGGGTCGCCGTACTGGCACGGCGGCAGCAGAGAGCGCGCTCCGCGCCTAGCGGTTCACGACGAGGGTGGCAGCTCGCACGGGGGAGTGGAAGACCACGCGGCGGCCTCCGGTGGCTTGGGCGGCGCTGGTCAGCGCTGTCTACGCTGTGCTTCTTCCTGGCGGCCGCAAAGCCGCCGCTGGCGTCGGTCACGGGGCGGCGCACCTCCTCCTGCTCGTCGCCGACGCCCGCAAGCATCCAGGCACTCGTGCGATGCAGAGGACAAGGGGGAGGGGACAGGCAACACGGCGACGCCGAGGCACTGGCGAGAATCGACTACGGACACTGAAGAAACGACAGTAGTTCAGACACTGTTAACTGAACTTGACTGAACCTTAGAGAAACAGTGTCCAGCAGGTGTTCGATGAAATGATTTGGTATGAAGAAATTTTTTCCTGGAGCTGGGACTTGGTGAGGTGACCTCTCAATGCACCCAGAGGCTGCCTAATTTTTCTCAGAATTTTTGGAGAAGGATTTGAATGAATTTCATCAAATTTGGCAAATCTGGTCCAAACTTGCAGCAAGTATAGTTTGAAAAATTTGAACTGGAGACCAGTGGATCTTCATGGATCTAGGTTGAGGGTTCAAAGGACTAGCTAGGGAAATTGGTTTGGAGGCAAAATTCAAAGCAGAAAGAGTAGCTCCTTTGTAAACCTCCAAGGATCAAGATAGAAGGCAGAAATTGTTTTTGATAAGAAATAAATGGAAATAAATATATGGAGAGGTTCAACTTGCTGGATTTGAGGTATATTATGATCCAAAGGTGGGGGAAAGGTTTATGGGAGTGGAGTTGCACTAAGGTCATGGCAAGAGAGATTTTTGAAAGTGGACAAGGATCATTCCAAAAACCATAGGGCCTTTTAAAGGAATTTTTAAAAGACATTTTTCCAAGTGAAAAGCATTTTGGTTTGAGTCCAAATAAAAAGGGCAAACCTCCAAGACCAAAATCAAGTCTTGGGTGAATCCAAATGAAACACTTGCCATAAAGGAAAGTTTTTGAGAGGGAGAGTTCTTTAGAAGAAAATTTAAACACGCTCCTCAAATAAAAGTTTTTGAAAAATCCAATTAAAATTTTTGGGTGTCACATTTGGCCACCCCAAGAGTTGCCTAGATGCCCATGGCATTCTGTCGAACACTTGGTGTGCATAGTCAGTTTTGACATGATTTTTAGTTTGCACTGTGTACTTAATCCACTGACCCAGTAACCTTGTCCACTAAGATCCTAGCTACTCCTAACCTAGGTCTGCTAATTGCCAGCCTCACCCAAGCCCTGTGGCACGCATTGGCATTTTGCCGAACGGTTGGCGTGCATGCTCTGGGCGCGCCCAGAGCGCACGTTTTGCACGCGCATGCACCGAGCCGCCGCGTCTCGCTGCCGCCCACCCCCGCGCTCGTGCTGACCCTTCCCGCTCGCAGCCGACGTGCCCCGACCCCTCCCTCGCCGCAGAGCCGCCCCGGCCCCCTCCTGGCGCCCTACAGCGCCGCCACCGCCACCCCGACAACCTCTGCCCTGGATGGCGCCGCCCGAGCCACACCAGCGCGCCAGCTGCCCCCTGGAGCAGCTCAAGCTTATCCTAAAGCACGTCCGCTAGCGCCCGTCGCCGCCACGCGCCCCCAACTACAGAATGGCGGTTCGCCGGTGATCCTATCCACGGCCGCTGCGGAACCGACCTCGAACGCCTATATAAGGGGACCCCGAGCTCAACCAAGCACTCAGGCAACCTCGTTCTATCCCCCTAGTGCCCCAACACCCAGCAATCGACGTCGGGAAGCTTTCTTCCCCGTCTCTGATCAGTTCGGTCGCCGCCACAATCCAGTGCAGTGCGACGCAACCAGGGCCTCCCCCACCCTTCCAATGCCACCGTACGACTCCCCTCGACTGTGCGGAGTCGCCCAGCCTCTAAGCTTCGATCGGGAGCCACCATAGCCCAAATCCCCAATCATGCCCGAAGCCTCCGCCGCCGCGAAGCTCGCCGCCGGCGATCCCCTCCGTCCTCGGGGCCCTTTCGACTACCGGAAGGATCGTCCTGGAGCGGCGGATCCTTCCCCACCCTCGGATGGCTCCTAGGAGCCATCGTTCGCCGGCGTTGATCGCCAGAGCCCCCGCCTCTGCTCGGACAGAGGAGGAAGAAGGCGGGGGACTAGTCAAACCTGACCAGTGGGCCCGCTGGACCCACTGTCAGTGACCCAACCCCGCCACCACGTGTTTAAGTGGACGCGTAAACCCCTGAAGTACGTCTCCTCTGCTTCGAAAACGTATTTTCCCCCGAAACGTTTTCTTTTTCTGGTTTTTATTAAAAACAAAACATTGACTAAACTTTGACTGCCTATATCTTTTTAAATAAAACTCCAAATAAATTAATTATTTTTCCTACCTCTCTCAAATTCCACCTAGTTTATTTTAAGATTTATTTCAAAAATATCTAGGACAACTTTTTGCGCTGTTTTTAAAGTATGTGTTATTTGAATATGTTTGAAAATAGGAATTTGGAGGAGAGTTTATAACTTTCAATAGTTTTGGAGTGCACCTCACCCCTTCACACCTTGAAGGCAAGCATTCTGAACCCTGGCATAATATTTTTGTGTGTTGTTTGATACGGTCACAACACCACCTTGACATGGAGCATTCGTTAGTTTATGTGACGATACGATCATACGCGTGAGTGCATAATGAGATTCTTTGCTGTTAGAAATGGATATGCTGGTGATAGTAATCATCCTCGTGAGCTTTTCATGCATACCGGAAGGAAGCCGGGAAAGTCGCTGTCTTGGGTAGACACGAGCTTGTCCCTAGTTCCTCGTCGAGACGAGTGTGTCCGGTATGGCATGATGAGGTATGATGAGCGGTGATTCTGTCTGTTAGTTGAAATATATTTGTTACGCTAATCATACAGGGAATACTTGAACCTCCTGAGTCAGCCGTAGATCGAGTCTTGTTCCAGTAACCCCCATACTTGTTTCGTACTACCACTTGTCCCTGCCGCAGGTAGGGTACGGTTCAGTAAGTTGTTAACCCCTTCCTAGCACACATCGTACAGAGAGGCCATGGTGAAAGATACCGGATGCATCGGGTAGGCATGCCACCTGGTCCGGGGGCATGGGTGTTTCCGGTTGGGACCGAGAGGGGGGCACCCCTTAGAGCGCGCGATATAAATTTGATCCCATGCTAAGTCGAGGTTGTAGCCTCCCCACTTAGAGTTTTGCTTGACAGGTGTCGTGGGTGATTCCAGACGCCGGTAAGTTAAGCTGGTGTGTGCGGTTCAGGCGTGTTTTCAATTAAAAGACCGAAGACGGAATTAGTCCCGATGGACTAAAGAAATCCGCTACTCGTGGGCAAAGAGTACACCCTCTACAGAGGTTAAACCTATTCGTATAGCCATGTCCATGGGTAAGGACTACAGTCTGAGATGGGTCTAATGTCGGTCTTAGTGTTGATCTTAGTGTCGGTCATAGTGTCGGTCTTTGGAGGAGAAACGGCTAAACCAGAACATTGATTATGACCTGTGACATATGAGGATTATGATTATTATTATTATTGTGGACTAACCATT
Organism: Triticum aestivum; assembly: GCF_018294505.1. Classification (NCBI taxonomy): domain Eukaryota; kingdom Viridiplantae; phylum Streptophyta; class Magnoliopsida; order Poales; family Poaceae; genus Triticum; species Triticum aestivum. Next base: position 326,147,725 of record NC_057808.1, on the reverse strand, counting down.
TACATTATTTGAATTATTGAGTATCCCTGGGACGGTTCTACCTCCTGGATACTCACTGTGATCATTCTCTTATAAGCCCTTTATGTGGTGTCGCATAGACGCCAGACTGTGGCATGCTTGCTATTTCTTTATATTATAAGCCCTTTATGTGGTGTCGCTCAAACGCCCGACTGTGGCATGCTTGTTATTTCTATTATTTATAAGCCCTTTATGTGGTGTCGCATAGACGCCCGACTGTGGCATGCTTGTTATTTCTTTTATCTATAAGCCCTTTATGTGGTGTCACTCAGACGCCCGACTGAGGCATGATTTATCTTTTATCCTTCCGAGGCGTCGCTTCAGACACTCGATCGGTGCATTCTATTTCTACTCCCGTATTGCATATTCATATTTTACCCGCATGCGTGCATCATGGATTTCGTTTATTTCGTGACAGACGTTATGATCATAGAATATTTCGGAGCATGATTATCCCTTGTTATATTATACCCGTGTTCATAATGTTTGCGAGTACATTCAAAAGTACTCACTGGCTTGTCCCTGGCTATTGTCTTGGCCAGATTTCTCGCATGGAGAGGAGCGTTGCGATGACAGCCCCGGAACCTACGCAATGATGATAGCAGCCTCGCGAAGATAGGAGTTATCCTGGTCAGCTGTTCCTGTGGGAAATGGAGTCCCATAGACGCAGATGAACCACAAACCGCTTCCGCCATCAACCACTAGAAACCAAGTGTTGTACTCATAGGCCACAATGGTCTTGTACTACATATTTTGTACTTTGCTTGGAATTTCTGTATCAAGTTCGTGCCTCATCAGCTAACAGTAATCCTGGGGCTGGTGAGCACAAGGGCCATTTTCTGGAAAAATTAATATCCCAAAAAACCGGTCCTAACATGAATTATCTCATGCCATCTTTTTTTCATTACGTATTCCATTTGTCGACAATCTCTGTATATTGAACTACTCTTCATGTGTATCAGCCATTTGAGCCGGTTATGGAAAAACCAGGAGCGAAAACAAGGTCTTCAGAGCAGGCAATGGTACCTGTTGAAGCATATATCTCGATGGTTACAGGGAGCTCCTCAGAGGAGGATTCAAAGACAGATGACCAGTCCTATATCCCACCTGAGGTGTCTGCTCTAAGTTGCAATGTTTATATTTCTCATATCATGCATATGGTGTCTTGCATTGCTTAGTTTAGACATCATATGCACAATACTGAATTCCATCTGCTTAGTTTAGAGATCATACATGCGAGTGCCAGCTGCTTAGTATATGAATCAATTATCTCAATTGTATCATGCCATCATGTATACTTAGACAACATGTATGTGAATTATTTCATCCCAACCTATTTTAGAAAGACATCATATAGTTTTGTCATGTCATCCTGTTTAGATACTCATCATATGTTGAATTATGCCATTATATCCTGTTAAGTTATCCATCATATATCTGAAACTGTGTCATGATATCCTGTTTAGTTAGGCGTCATATATGTGAAATTGTCTCATGCTGTCCTGTTTGGTTAGACAACATATATGTGAATTACCACATCTGTCTATCATACAATGTATGTACTTTCAATTTGTTCTCTTGTTTATCAGCCATTTGAATTGGAGGGGGTGATGGCAGTATCTAAGGGAGCAAAAACCCGTTCTTCACAAAAGATAGTGCTACCCGTCGATGCAGATAGAACCATGCTTGTACTGGCCCACAAACTAGCCCCACCACACATAATCAAGACTCTTCTAGATTGCACACTTACACTGTTGGGCAGAGAACCAGCTACAACCCATCTAACCCCAACCCTAGCAGATAGTAACCCACTTCTAGTTGACAAAGCACCATGTCCACCATAGAGTACCCCCACACGAGCAGTTTGTAAAGCAACTGCAGTGCCCAAAGCACGAAGACCACCACAGCAAACCCAAACTCCACGTTTAAAGAAGAAGAGCAACTGTTCTCAGGTCAGATTCCGTAGCTATGGTCCATACTCCTTTGCTGTTGCATCACTGTATTTACTCATGCCAACTACTTTCGAATTTGAAGGATCCAACTGAAACTCCAATGGCGCAACAGGTATGTTTTAAACCTATTTCTTTAACTGGATTGCTGTTCTAACTTCTTGCTCTATGTTGACTTAAGTTTCAGTTGTATAAACAGTTATGTTCTCATGTGATGCACATTACAAGTGTTGCCAATGTTGTGTAGTTTCTCACACTTATATTATGTCTATGCTGCTGTGTCTTAAAAATATATGAGTTGAACTGTGTCTCTATCTTGATTTGGCAACATAAACTAGAATGATATGGATAATACAGCGACCATAGTACATAGATATATGTTTGTTTCATGTTGTTATCCTGTCCACCTTACTACTGAACCAGTTTACCAAAATGAGTTTCGTATACTACATGCTAAACCTGTGATGTGTCTGCTTGTTTCTCTTGTAGTATGCGAACAAAATATTGGAGAAGAGCACCCCACTATGCAATGGTAGAGAAAGTAATGTAGATAAGGTTCAAGATAGTGAGACAACCCTATTGGTCTCCAAGAAAGGTGATAAAAACGATCTTGTAGATAGTTAAAACCCCCACAGTCCTGCGTTGATATAGTGTTCGAGTTACTGGCCAGTACCGCTGGCACAAGCTCTTCGAACTCACTGCCTGAATCACTTCGGCTTCTTCAGTCTCAGCTACAAGCTGAAAGCCATCAGTCAGTTGTGCTGCGGCAAGAAGCCGAAGGACCGAGGAAGTCCCTGCAGAATTCAGATGCATACTTTCTGGTGCAACAACAAGCGCTGGAGGATTTAATCACTAAACAAGAGAAAGTTAATAAGCTTGCTAAGCATATTGCCAGCATTATGGGTACCCAGGATATTGTTTCTTGAGCTCTTCTGAAGTGGTTTCAGTTCTGGACTTGTTTTGCTGCAGCGTTTATTTGCACTGGTCGCCAAGCTTGAGAACCAGTGTATATGATATGCTGCTTTGTTCCCTATATTTGCACTGGTGGCGAACTTTGATGCCAAGTGGATGTAATATGTGTAATAGCCGTGATAGCATGTTGTCTTGTTTATTTGTTTGCTTGTAGTCAGTGCAGTTCTTTTTCCGCGATTTGCTAGTGGCTGCAATAACGTACTTTTTAAAACTAGTCCACAATAACCATGGGCTACATATTTACCGTAGTTACCATGGGCCTCCTACGGGCCCTAGAAACAATGGGCCTTCTTAGGGCCATAGAAAAGATGGGCCTTCAACGGGTCGTGGCATCAATGGGCCTTCTACGGGTTGTATGATCGAGCCAAACATGGGCCAATAACAGACCACATTATGGGCCGTAAACGGGCTAGATTTGGAATCGTCCGTTCATGGGCCGACCATAATGGGCTGTTGTTAATCTGCCGTATTTGATGATGCTACCAAAACGGCCCAATGGATTAACGGTCCGCAAATGGGCCGATTGTAACCACGGGTGGAATTTGGCCCACAAGCAGAAAAGGCCAGTAACGGGCTGTAAGTAATCGAATGCTGGAAATAAGCCCAAGAATAAATGGGCCCTGAGAAGGCCGAAATATAACACGGGTTGGAAACTGTCAGGACCCCGCTTCTAAGTCACACCGATCTAGCATGCAACACATCATATCACTTTGCGGCCTCACGCACGGTATTCCCACGGGTGCCACCTTACCTGGCCCGGGACCGTTTGCGCCTTTTGGCTCACGTATATGATAGTGTCGCTAGTATCCATACGACAGAGAACCCGAGCCGACATGACTAGTCGTGAACCCAATGTGGCGCTAACTTACGGGGACAGGCATACATGAACCAGCATAGAACGTGTCGGTCATCAGCATGTGAATCCGAGCTGTAGCAACCGGGCTAACATACTCCGGGAACCCGGGCTGTAGCAGGCTAGCAGGACTCCGGAAGTCACCGCGTGACATTTTCCCAAAGGGACAGACACAGGAAGGAAGTGGATCACATGCCGGCCAGTCTAGGTGTTCCGGAGCAGTAGTAACTGGGCTAGCAGGACTCCGGTAAACCGGGCTATAGCAGACTACCATGGCTCAGTGGAAGCACTAGACTACATTTCCCCATAAGAGAGGCTACCAAGTGTAGACAACTAGGTTGTCGGATCCCACACATACCAAGCATTTCAATCATACACACAATATGCCCGATATGTGTAAATACAACATGGCATCACAACAAAACTCTACAACTCAAGTATTTATTCATTAGGCTCCGAAGAGCCAGATATTACAAACATGGGTCTGATGACCCAACATACAGAGCATACAAGCAACAAGCACAGGCGGAAGCTTAACTTGTCTGAGTACAGACAACTACAAAAGAAAAAGCCTGAGAAGCCTGACTATCTACAAGACCCTGCCGAGGGCACAAGATCGTAGTTGAGGTACCAAGCTAAACGTCGAAGTCCACACGGAACTACTAGCGAGACTGAAGTCTCTCTGCAAAAACATAAATTAAGCAAACGTGAGTACAAATGTACCCAGCAAGACTTACATCAGATCTAGCTACATATGCATCAGTATCAACAAAGGGGTGGTGGAGTTTGACTGCAACAAGCCAGCTTTGACTCAGTGACTAACCTAAACTATGACTGCAAGTAACTCCTCTGTGGTGGCGCACACGAGTCCACATATTCACCATATCAATACACCACTATGGATCCGCTCCCGTCTCCCTACGAGAAGGCCATCCATAGCACTCACGCTTATCTTGCGAGTTTTAGAGTATCCACTTTCACTTGTCTATGAACTGTACAGGCAACCCAGAAGTCCTTTACCGCGGACGCGGCTATTCAAATAGATCATTTATAGCCCTGCATGGGTGTACTTCTTCACACACGCTCTCGCCACTTACCGCCATATACACATCATGTATCTCGGCAACCTTCAAGCGGAAGCCTGGCGAGGGTGTCGGCCACGACTTGACTAACCACACAAGTCCCTAGTCCAGGTTTATCGCCTATTCAGGTTCCATCCGCAAGGAAATCCGGCCGGGGTGTCCTCAACGGACCCGAACAATGTGTGCAGGGTTCCCGAGACACCAAACGGGCGCCCGGTACACCGTGCCACGTGCCTACCGCATCACAGCCCACCCCTCAGGTCAGCACTGTGCACGGCCCCCAGCATACTACAAACACCAGAAACTTCTTGCAACTCCTGGACAAAGGACGGGGGTTTAATAAGTCGAGAGAGTCAATTAAGGATCCCAATGTGTGGTAGTAGCTATTCATGGATCACAAACACTGAACTCAGTTCCTGAGGACGGTTTCAATGAGACAACCCACCATGTACTCCTACATGGCCTCTCACCGCTACCTTTACCAAATCGTGTTCACACACTTAGCTCTCAACAGTAGGACATGTTCACACACCTCCGATTCATCTTCGATGAATTAGACCTGACTCAACTCTAAGCAGTAGCAGGCATGACAAACAAGCATGAATGAGTAGGCACATCAGGGCTCAAACAACTCCTACTCATGCTAGTGGGTTTCATCTATTTACTGTTGTCGGGACCCCGACTCTAAGTCACACCAATCTAGCCTGTAACACCTCATATCACTTTGCGGCCTCACGCACGGTACTCCCACGGGTGTCGCCTTACCATGGCCCGGGACCGTTTGCGCCTTTTGGCTCACGTATATGACAATGTCGCTAGCATCCATATGACAGAGAACCCGGGCCGACATTGCTAGTCATGAACTCAAAGCGGCACTAATGTATGGGGAAGGCATACATGAATCAACATCGAACGTGTCGGTCAGCAGCGTGCGAATCCGGGCTGTAGCACTGGGCTAATAGGACTCCGGGAACCCGGGCTGCAGCAGGCTAGGCAGGACTCCAGATGTCACCGCGTGACATTTCCCCGAAGGGACAGACACAGGAACGAAGTGAATCACATGCCGGCCTGTCAAGTGTTCCGGAGCAGTAGTGCTGGGCTAGCAGGACTCCGGTGAACCGGGCTGTAACGGACTACTATGGCTCAAGGAGGCACTAGACTACATTTCCCCATAAGAGAGGCTGCCAAGGATGAACAACTAGATTGTCGGATCCCACACATAGCAATACACGTTACACGTACGCATAACATGCAAGTATGTGCTGTACAACATTGCATCACAACATAACGCAAACTCATATAGATAAAAGGCCCAGAAGAGCCACATAGCATTAAGTACAAACAGGGGTCACATGACCCATCATTCGGAGCATACAAGCAACGGAAGCATTACATGTCTGGGTACAGACAACTACAAAAGAAAAAGGCTGAGAAGCCTGACTATCTACAAGACCCTCCCAAGGGTGCAAGATCGTAGCTGAGGTACAAGCTACCCGTCGAAGTCCAAGCGGAACTACTAGTAAGACCGAAGTCTCCGCTGCAAAAACATAAATAAAGCAACATGAGTACAAAGGTACTCAGCAAGACTTACATCAGATCCTATCATACATGCATTTGTATCAAGAAGGTAATGTGGGGTTTAGTGGCAGCAAGCCAGCTTTGACTCAGTGGCTATCCTGTTCTACGACTACGAGAAACTTCTTTGAGGTAAGAAGGCGCACACGATTCCACTAATCACCACCTCAATACACCACTATGGATTCATTCCCGTCTCACTACGAGAAGCCATCCATAGCACTCACACTTATCTTGAGCATTTTAGAGTATCCACTTCAAGTTGTCTATGTACCACGTAAGCATCCAAGAAGTCCATAACCGAGGACACGGCTATTCGAATAGATCATGATAACCCTGCAGGGGTGTACTGCGTCACACACGCTCTCGCCACTTACCGCCATGTACATGTCATGTACCTCGGCAACCTTCAAGCGGAAGCCTGGCGAGGGTGTCGGCCACGACCTGACTAACCACACAAGACTCTAGTCCAGGTTTATCGCCTATTCGGGTTCCATCCGCAAGGAGATCCGGCCGGGGTGTCGCTCACGGCCCCAAACGCTGTGTACAGGGTTCCCGAGCCCACCATCCGGGTGCCACTCGGTACACCGGGCCACGTGTGCCTAGTCTGTCCCAAGCTCACCCTGCCGGGTGCCACTCGGTAGAAAAATAGCACTACCTACAAACACCAGAAACTAGTTGCAACTCCTGGACAGAGATCAAGTTGGTTAATAAGTCGAGAGGGGCACTTAAGCATTCCAATGTGTGGTAGTAGCTAGTCATTGGACAACATACACAGAACTCAGTGCTTAAGGACGGTTCCAGTGAGACAACCCACCATGTACTCCTACATGGCCTCTCACCGCTACCTTTACCAAATCGCGTTCATACGCTTAACTCTCGGCACCAGAACATCTCGTAACACTCCAATTCATTCCCAATGAATCAGACCTGACACAACTCTAAGCAATAGCAGGCATGGCATGGTAGGAACACAACATGGCTCATTCAACTCCTACACATGCTAGTGGGTTTCAACTATTTACTGTGGCAATGACAGGTCATGCAGAGGAATGGGTTCAGCTACCGCAGCATAAAGTAGCAGTTGAATCGTTGTTGTCCTAATGCAGTAAAAGAGAGCAGGAGCGAGAGAGTAGGATTGTATCGGAATGAACAAAGGGGGTTTGCTTGCCTGGTAGATCAACAGGGTGACACTGCTCCTCAGACAGGTACTCTCGAACACTCTCCGGAGCAGGACCTATCGAGAAGGAACGGTGTCGACAATCAAAACACAATCATATGCAACAATATGATGCATGAATATGTGATGTATTTTGAGCCAATGCATTTAGCATTCAACTTGGAAGAGATCCATTTGAACCAAAGGTTCAAATGCAACTCTGATTTAAGTCCTTATATATGCCATTTATATGTTTTCACTTATACAGTAGGTATAAGTTGGTTTGTCATGCATGAAACTAGTACAGATGGATAGATTGCATTTTTCTGATAATTTTTCATATATAAATTATTTAAATCTGAGCTACGGTTGAATTTCAATGATTTTTAGAAGTTTATATCATTTTCTGGAATTTCCTGATTTATTTTAAACCAGAAAATGAATAACTGCGTCAGCATGACAGTGGCATGACGTCAGCGAGTCAACGTGGCTGACCAGGTCAAACCTGACGTGTGGGGTCCACACGTCAGTGTCACAGGGTTAAACAGGGGTTAGTTTAAGCCTAAAATAAAAGATTAGGGGCACCGGGGCCCACTGTCAGCGTCAGGGGGTTAGGTTAGGTGGTGATTAGCTTAAGCTAATCACCTGACGAGCCGGACCTACCTGTCAGGCCGGCGAGGTCAAAGGGGTCAAACCCCACCGGCGTTTAGCCGCCGGCGAGGCCAAACGCGGCGGAGGGGCTCGGGATCGCGTCTCCGACGACCAAAAGGGGCGCGGAGACCGTCTCCAAGGAGCCCTGGCTCGCGCGCATCCCTTGTGACATGCGGGAGACCGTGGGTATGCCGGGGCTCGCCGGAGCAGAGCTCGCGGCAGCGAGGAGCTACGGCCATGGTGGGGGTCGGGGCTACAGCGCGGGGACGGAGAAACAGAGAGAGGGGAACGGGGCAGGAGCTCACGGTGGACTCGACGGCGTCGTCGGAGAGCTCGGGGACACACTGGAGACGGTGGGCCGCGAAGACGATCTCCGGCGGCCGGAGATGAGGACGACGGTGATGGAGGCGCTCCAGGGCGTTCCGGCTTGCGTGGCTCAACGGAGGGGTTCAGCGCGAGGAGGCGGAGCTCTGGGACACAACGGAGGCGCGAGGGGATGGCGGGGAGCGCGGGGCAGCGAACGGCGGCGACCGGTGCGTTCGGGTGTCGCGGGAGAGAGCGGGAGAGAGGAGGGGAGAGGCGCGGGAGAGGGGGAGTGAGGCCAGGGGGAGCTGGGCGCTTCTGGCGAGGCCAGGTCGAAGAGGGGAGAGGGCAGGCAGGCAGGTGCCGTGGCGTGCATGCGCGCGGTGTGCGGCGACCACGCGCCCTGTCCCTCTGGCGCGAGGAGGGGGACGACTGGCGCTGGCCAGTCAGCTGGGCCGGCCTGCTGGGCCAGGCCAGGCCGCACAGTGCCAGGCCGCAGGTAAGCTCCCCTTTTCCTATTTCTTTTTCTTTTCTAATTTTCTGACATTTGTTTGGTTTAATAAAAATACTAAACCATTTTATTTACTTATGCCAATTTTTGTAGGGGCTAGTGGTATTATTCCAGAACTCCTCAACAAATGGCATAATTTTTGGACAATATTTTATATATATAACAATATATATCCAAAGCAAATAATTACTGCATTAATTCCAAATGCCCAAAATAAATATTTGTGAGCTCCTGAAAATATTGGTTTGATTTTTATCTCTGTCCAATATTTTCAGAGAGTAACATGAACATTTCCTTGGACCTTTTTGGAGCAATTTTTATATGGGTCATTTCCAGAAATGATTTATGAGGGTTTCACAAATCCCCATTTCAAATTTAAATAAAATTTAGACATGATGCACACATGACTAGCTAGTCTAGGTCATACCAGAACTAGGGATGTGACAACTCGCCCCCACTTGGAAGAATCTCGTCCCGAGATTCAGGGGTCGATGGAGTCGAAGACGATCTTCTCGCTCCCAAGTAGCTTCTCTCTCAGAATGATGAGACCACTGAACCTTGAGAAACTTGATGTTCTGACGTCGGGTGACACGCTCTGCTTGATCAGGAATGCGAATAGGGTACTCTCGATATGTGAGGTTATCTTGGAGATCAAGCGTTTCGTGGTCCACTCCGCGGATGGGATTCGAGAAGCAACGCCTGAGTTGAGAGACGTGGAAGACATCATGGACTCGAGAAAGATGTGGGGGTAGTTCCAACTGGTAGGCAACCTCTCCTCGTTTAGCGAGAATGTGAAAAGGACCAATGTAACGAGGAGCCAACTTGCCCTTGATACCGAAACGTTGGGTACCCTTTAGAGGAGTAACCCGAAGGTAAGCCTTGTCGCCAACTTCATAAGCCACTTCCTTATGACGACGGTCATACTGGCTCTTTTGACGAGACTGGGCTGTTTTCAAATTCTCACGAATGATGCGAACTTGCTCTTCTGCTTCCTAGATCATGTCCGGTCCAAAGAATTGTCTTCCACCGGTTTCTGACCAGTTCAAAGGTGTTCGACATCTTCGTCCATACAGAATCTCGAAAGGAGCTTTCTTAAGACTGGATTGATAGCTATTGTTATAAGCAAACTCGGCGAAAGGTAGGCATTTCTCCCAATCCATACCGAATGAGATAACGCAAGCTCTTAGCATGTCTTCGAGAATTTGGTTGACCCTTTCCACCTGACCACTTGATTGAGGGTGGAAAGCGGTACTGAAGGAAAGATGGGTGCCCATGGCAGTTTGGAAACTCTCCCAGAAATGAGAAGTGAAGAGACTACCACGGTCTGAATTGATCTCTAGTGGAACACCATGAAGTGACACTATTCGAGAAATATATAAGTCAGCAAGCTGACTAGCAGTGATACTCTCTCGAACAGGTAGGAAGTGAGCCACTTTCGAAAGACGATCAATGACTACGAAGATAGCGTTATTCCCTTTCTTGGTCCTGGGAAAGCTGGTGATGAAGTCCATACCAACTTTATCCCATTTCCACTCAGGAATGGCTAAAGGTTGAAGGGTGCCAGCAGGTCTTTGATGCTCTGCCTTAACGCAACGACAAACGTCACAGTTAGCAATGAACTGAGCGATTTCTCTCTTCATCCTAGTCCACCAGAACCTCTGGCGTAGGTCCTGATACATCTTAGTACTACCGGGATGAATCGTGAGAGGAGATTCATGAGCCTCCTTAAGGATCAATTGTCGCAGATGTTGATTCTTGGGAACCACCAAGCGATTCTCAAAGAAAACAGCACCTCGATCATCCATAGAGAAACATCCACCAACTCCCTTCTTAATGTTTCTCCTGATGCGGGTAACACCCCTATCAAACTTCTGGTCAGAAATGATCTGATTCTCAAGGGTAGGTTTCGCCACCAAGGTAGAAAGGAATCCTTGAGGAGCAATGTGAAGGTTAAGCTTACAGAATTCCTCATGGAGAAGTGGTTGGCCCTGCTGCAACATAAGATTGTTGCAATAGGACTTACGACTTAGCGCATCAGCCATGACATTGCCCTTGCCTGGGGTGTAGGTAATCCCTAAGTCGTAATCTGAGATCAACTCCAACCAACGTCTTTGCCTAAGGTTCAAATCTGGTTGGGTGAAAATATACTTGAGACTCTGGTGATCGGTGTAAATCTCGCAACGTTTACCAAGAAGGTAATGTCGCCATGTCTTAAGAGCATAGACTACAGCTGCAAGCTCTAGATCATGTGTAGGATAATTCTCCTCATGTGGATGCAACTGTCGAGATGCATAGGCAATCACATGACGATCCTGCATAAGGATGCAGCCTAGTCCCTGTCGTGAGGCGTCGCAGTAGATAACAAAGTCTTTAGTGAAATCCGGTGGCACAAGTCTGGGGGCAGAAGTCAGGCGTCTTTTCAGTTCCTGAAAACTGTATTCACACTATGGGGACCACTCAAACTTTTTATCCTTCTTGAGAAGTTCCGTGAGGGGTTTGGCTACTTTGGAGAAGTTTTCAACGAAGCGGCGACAATAACTGGCTAGACCAAGGAAACTCCTAACTTGTTTAACTGTTTCAGGTGGAGTCCAATCAAGAACGGCCTGAACTCTCTCAGGATTGACAGCAATGCCCTTACCAGAGATCACGTGGCCTAGGTAGGTCACTTCTGGCAACCAAAATTCGCACTTGGAGAACTTGGCATAAAGGCTGTGCTCTCTGAGTTTTTCTAACACAAGTCTAAGATGTTCGGCATGCTCTTCCTCGTTTTTCGAGTAGATAAGGATATCATCGAGGTAAACCACGACGAACTTATCTAAGTACTCCATGAAGATCGAGTTCATCAAGCGGGAGAAGGTAGCTGGAGCATTGGTTAGACCAAAGGACATGACGGTGTACTCGTACTGGCCATAACGAGTGACAAAAGCCGTCTTAGGAATGTCCCCGTTTCTAATCTTGATTTGGTGGTAGCCTAACCTCAAATCCATCTTGGAAAAGACTGAGGATCCAGCGAGCTGATCATACAGGTCGTTCATCCTGGGGAGCGGATACTTGTTCTTTATCGTGACCAAATTAACGGGACGATAATCTACAACCATCCGGTCCGTACCATCCTTCTTCTTGACGAAGAGGACGGGGCAAGCCCAGGGAGAAGAACTAGGACGGATGAAACCCTTTTGCAAGGACTCATCAAGTTGTTTCTTAAGCTCAGCTAGTTCTAAAGGTGCCATCTTGTAAGGTCTCCTAGAGATTGGGGCGGCTCCTGGGATAAGATCTATAACAAACTCTACATCCCTGTCAGGTGGAATACCTGGCAGTTCTTCTGGAAAGACATCCGGAAAGTCATGGACTACCGGGATATCTTCAAGGTCTGGAAGAGGACTGGCATTAAGAGAATAGAGTTGACGCTTTGCAACTCTGGTGGAGACAGTGACGAACTTACCAGATGGGTGTGTGAGTTGAACAGACCTGGTGTAACAATCAATCTTGGCATGATGAGCTGTCATCCAGTCCATACCCAAGATGATGTTAATATCTGTAGACTTGAGGGCTATAAGTGAGGCAAGGAATACCAGTCTGTCAACAAGAATTTCATTACCATGGCTTATTCTGGTAGTTTGCCATCTAGACCCTGGAGTTTGGGTTTCAAGTGGAGTTGGCATATCACAAAATGACATGTCGTGCAAACGGGCATAGCCTTCAGAGATGAAGGAGTGAGATGCTCCAGTATCGAATAGAACCGAAGCTGGATGGCAATTGACAAGGAGTGTACCAAGAACGACATCCGGATCATCTTGAGCGTCTTTAGCTGAGGCGTGATGCACACGTCCACGCTCAGTGGGAGCTGACTTGACACTGATCATCTTGCGTGATGGCTTACCACTGCCAACAGACTTCTCAGACAGGGGTGGGGCATAGTTGGTTTGAGAGCAGTCACGTGCATAGTGTCCTGGCTTCCCACATGTGAAGCAAATCCCTGAAGTTGGATGTGGACCTGCATTGACAAGCGGTCCACCAATAGGCCTGGGTGGAGCATGCTGCTGAACTGGGTTAGGCGGCACATAAGATGGCCTCGGTGCATATCCAGGTGGAAGAGCGGAGTTTGGTACCCAAATCCGGCGCTTATGAGAACTAGAACCAGAGGAAGAAACCAAATCACGGGTGTGCTTACGAGACTCCTCGTAGGTGAGCTGAGCTGTCTCCGCATTAATGGCCTTGTTCACAAGAGCCTGGAATGTACTGCAATGGTGCAAGTGGAGATCACGACGCAACTTGGGGTTGAGACCCTTCCGGAACCTAGCCTGCTTCTTAGCGTCCGTGGACACTTCTTCTGTAGCATAGCGGGCGAGGTTCTCAAACTCTCTGCTGTAAGCATCAACAACCATCTTACCCTGGGTGAAACTACAGAACTCTTCTCTCTTGCGGTCAATGAGAGCCTGAGGAATGTGATGCTCGCGAAAAGCCTCAGTGAAATCTCTCCAGGTCGATATCTGGCCAACTGGAAGCATAGCCTCATAGTTTTGCCACCAAAGACTAGCAGGACCTTCCAGGTGATATGCAGCATAAGTGACCTTGTCACCTTCAGCTACGTTCGCAGAACGCAGCTTGTGTGTGATACTAAGGAGCCAGTCATCTGCATCGAGTGTCTCAATGGAATGATGGAAGGTAGGTGGTTTCAAACCAATGAAATCATAGATGGTCACTGAATCTTTGCACTGGGGTGCGGTGTTCTCCTCGATACTTGCTAACAAGCAGTTAGACTCATGCTTGTTCCTCTCCATCTCTAACATAAACTCTGCCAACGAAGGCTGGTCGGGAGGATCCTCCTCATCCCTACCACCTCCGTGGTTCAGGCAACGAGCAATAGAACTTTGGTTAACTGACGACATCCTGAGAAGCGGAACCAAGGACGAGGTCAACAACAACTATAGGATGCAACATGTAGCATAAGAAAATTTAGTATCTCTCAAACTCCTAGGACGAATCCGACAGCATAACGGCAGTAAAATGCTCAAAATGAGACATTCTGCAAAGGACGGGGTAGCACCTTACTCAACATCATCACTCAAGGTTCTGAGATATTACTAAACAGGCTACACCGGAGGTACTCAAACCGGGATAAGACTCTGATCAACCAATCCTAAGAGACTACGGTGTAGTAACACATGATCCTGATTGACAGAAGAGAAAGCCTAGTTCCTTAACCCCGTAGGAAAGATAGGCTGACTCAGATCAGAAGGGCATGAGGTAAAAGGAGTAAAAGAGCCTTACGTTCCCTTCCACAATCAATTCCCTTACATAACTAAGGAATTTCTAGACTCAACTTCGACCAGGTTGGCTTGGAAATCCTACAGGCAGTCAGGCTCTGATACCAAAGCTGTCGGGACCCCGATTCTAAGTCACACCAATCTAGCCTATAACACCTCATATCACTTTGCGGCCTCACGCACGGTACTCCCACGGGTGTCGCCTTACCATGGCCCGGGACTGTTTGCGCCTTTTGGCTCACGTATATGACAATGTCGCTAGCATCCATATGACAGAGAACCCGGGCCGACATGGCTAGTCGTGAACCCAAAGCGGCACTAACGTATGGGGACAGGCATACATGAATCAACATCGAACGTGTCGGTCAGCAGCGTGCGAATCCGGGCTGTAGCACTGGGCTAACAGGACTCCAGGAACCCGGGCTGCAGCAGGCTAGGCAGGACTCCGGATGTCACCGCGTGACATTTCCCCGAAGGGACAGACACAGGAACGAAGTGAATCACATGCCGGCCAGTCAAGTGTTCCGGAGCAGTAGTGCTGGGCTAGCAGGACTCCGGTGAACCGGGCTGTAACGGACTACTATGGCTCAAGGAGGCACTAGACTACATTTCCCCATAAGAGAGGCTGCCAAGGATGAACAACTAGATTGTCGGATCCCACACATAGCAATACACGTTACACGTACGCATAACATGCAAGTATGTGCTGTACAACATGGCATCACAACATAACGCAAACTCATATAGATAAAAGGCCCAGAAGAGCCACATAGCATTAAGTACAAACAGGGGTCACATGACCCATCATTCGGAGCATACAAGCAACGGAAGCATTACATGTCTGGGTACAGACAACTACAAAAGAAAAAGGCTGAGAAGCCTGACTATCTACAAGACCCTCCCAAGGGTGCAAGATCGTAGCTGAGGTACAAGCTACCCGTCGAAGTCCAAGCGGAACTACTAGTAAGACCGAAGTCTCCGCTGCAAAAACATAAATAAAGCAACATGAGTACAAAGGTACTCAGCAAGACTTACATCAGATCCTATCATACATGCATTTGTATCAAGAAGGTAGTGTGGGGTTTAGTTGCAGCAAGCCATCTTTGACTCAGTGGCTATCCTGTTCTACGACTACGAGAAACTTCTTTGAGGTAAGAAGGCGCACACGATTCCACTAATCACCACCTCAATACACCACTATGGATTCATTCCCGTCTCACTACGAGAAGCCATCCATAGCACTCACACTTATCTTGAGCATTTTAGAGTATCCACTTCAAGTTGTCTATGTACCACGTAAGCATCCAAGAAGTCCATAACCGAGGACACGGCTATTCGAATAGATCATGATAACCCTGCAGGGGTGTACTGCGTCACACACGCTCTCGCCACTTACCGCCATGTACATGTCATGTACCTCGGCAACCTTCAAGCGGAAGCCTGGCGAGGGTGTCGGCCACGACCTGACTAACCACACAAGACTCTAGTCCAGGTTTATCGCCTATTCGGGTTCCATCCGCAAGGAGATCCGGCCGGGGTGTCGCTCACGGCCCCAAACGCTGTGTACAGGGTTCCCGAGCCCACCATCCGGGTGCCACTCGGTACACCGGGCCACGTGTGCCTAGTCTGTCCCAAGCTCACCCTGCCGGGTGCCACTCGGTAGAAAAATAGCACTACCTACAAACACCAGAAACTAGTTGCAACTCCTGGACAGAGATCAAGTTGGTTAATAAGTCGAGAGGGGCACTTAAGCATTCCAATGTGTGGTAGTAGCTAGTCATTGGACAACATACACAGAACTCAGTGCTTAAGGACGGTTCCAGTGAGACAACCCACCATGTACTCCTACATGGCCTCTCACCGCTACCTTTACCAAATCGCGTTCATACGCTTAACTCTCGGCACCAGAACATCTCGTAACACTCCAATTCATTCCCAATGAATCAGACCTGACACAACTCTAAGCAATAGCAGGCATGGCATGGTAGGAACACAACATGGCTCATTCAACTCCTACACATGCTAGTGGGTTTCAACTATTTACTGTGGCAATGACAGGTCATGCAGAGGAATGGGTTCAGCTACCGCAGCATAAAGTAGCAGTTGAATCGTTGTTGTCCTAATGCAGTAAAAGAGAGCAGGAGCGAGAGAGTAGGATTGTATCGGAATGAACAAAGGGGGTTTGCTTGCCTGGTAGATCAACAGGGTGACACTGCTCCTCAGACAGGTACTCTCGAACACTCTCCGGAGCAGGACCTATCGAGAAGGAACGGTGTCGACAATCAAAACACAATCATATGCAACAATATGATGCATGAATATGTGATGTATTTTGAGCCAATGCATTTAGCATTCAACTTGGAAGAGATCCATTTGAACCAAAGGTTCAAATGCAACTCTGATTTAAGTCCTTATATATGCCATTTATATGTTTTCACTTATACAGTAGGTATAAGTTGGTTTGTCATGCATGAAACTAGTACAGATGGATAGATTGCATTTTTCTGATAATTTTTCATATATAAATTATTTAAATCTGAGCTACGGTTGAATTTCAATGATTTTTAGAAGTTTATATCATTTTCTGGAATTTCCTGATTTATTTTAAACCAGAAAATGAATAACTGCGTCAGCATGACAGTGGCATGACGTCAGCGAGTCAACGTGGCTGACCAGGTCAAACCTGACGTGTGGGGTCCACACGTCAGTGTCACAGGGTTAAACAGGGGTTAGTTTAAGCCTAAAATAAAAGATTAGGGGCACCGGGGCCCACTGTCAGCGTCAGGGGGTTAGGTTAGGTGGTGATTAGCTTAAGCTAATCACTTGACGAGCCGGACCTACCTGTCAGGCCGGCGAGGTCAAGGGGTCAAACCCCACCGGCGTTTAGCCGCCGGCGAGGCCAAACGCGGCGGAGGGGCTCGGGATCGCGTCTCCGACGACCAAAAGGGGCGCGGAGACCGTCTCCGAGGAGCCCTGGCTCGCGCGCATCCCTTGGGACACGCGGGAGACCGTGGGTGTGCCGGGGCTCGCCGGAGCAGAGCTTGCGGCGGCGAGGAGCTACGGCCATGGTGGGGGTCGGGGCTACAGCGCGGGGACAGAGAAACGGAGAGAGGGGAACGGGGCAGGAGCTCACGGTGGACTCGACGGCGTCGTCGGAGAGCTCGGGGACGCACTGGAGACGGTGGGCCGCGAAGACGATCTCCGGCGGCCGGAGATGAGGACGACGGTGATGGAGGCGCTCCAGGGCGTTCCGGCTTGCGTGGCTCAGCGGAGGGGTTTAGCGCGACGAGGCGGAGCTCTGGGACACGACGAAGGCGCGAGGGGATGGCGGGGAGCGCGGGGCAGCGAACGGCGGCGACCGGTGCGTTCAGGCGTCGCGGGAGAGAGCGGGAGAGAGGAGGGGAGAGGCGCGAGAGAGAGGGAGTGAGGCCAGGAGGGAGCTGGGCGCTTCTAGCGACGCCAGGTTGAAGAGGGGAGAGGGCAGGCAGGCAGCTGCCGTGGCGTGCATGCGCGCGGCGTGCGGCGACCATGCGCCCTGTCCCTCTGGCGCGAGGAGGGGGACGACTGGCGCTGGCCAGTCAGCTGGGCCGGCCTGCTGGGCCAGGCCAGGCCGCAGGTAAGCTCCCCTTTTCCTATTTCTTTTTCTTTTCTAATTTTCTGACATTTGTTTGGTTTAATAAAAATGCTAAACCATTTTATTTACTTATGCCAATTTTTGTAGGGGCTAGTGGTATTATTCCAGAACTCCTCAACAAATGGCATAATTTTTGGACAATATTTTATATATATAACAATATATATCCAAAGCAAATAATTACTGCATTAATTCCAAATGCCCAAAATAAATATTTGTGAGCTCCTGAAAATATTGGTTTGATTTTTATCTCTGTCCAATATTTTCAGAGAGTAACATGAACATTTCCTTGGACCTTTTTGGAGCAATTTTTATATGGGTCATTTCCAGAAATGATTTATGAGGGTTTCACAAATCCCCATTTCAAATTTAAATGAAATTTAGACATGATGCACACATGACTAGCTAGTCTAGGTCATACCAGAACTAGGGATGTGACAACTGTGGCAATGACAGGTCATGCAGAGGAAAAGGGGTTCAACTACCGCAGCATGTAACAGTTGAATTGTTGTTGTCCTAATGCAGTAAAAGAGAGCAGGAGCGAGAGTGTGGGATTGAATCGGAATGAACAAGGGGGGTTTTGCTTGCCTGGCACTTCTGAAGATAGTATAGTTATTCATCAGTGTCATCAATCTCATCGTCGAAACCAAGTCTATCGAGAGGGGACAAATACCGGCAACAAAGAAGGAAACACAATCAATGTAATGCAAAATATGATGCATGGCCATGACATGGCAAAATGAGTGTGTTGGGCTAATGCAACTACAACCAGATGGGTTTGAGTCATTTCGAACCAAAGGTTCAACCCCAAACTCATTTGTGATCTTAAATAGTGCTTTATCATGTTTTGCACTAAACAGCAAGTTAACTTGTTTAAACATGCATGCAACCAGTACACATGGATAGATTAGATTTTTCTGATCATTTTTCATATATAACTTATTTCATTCTGAGTTACGGTTTATTTTCTATGATTTTTAGAAGTTTAAACAATTTTCTGGATTTTATAATTCATTTCTGAAATATAAAATCGCCAGAAAATGATTATGAGGTCAGCATGACGTAAGCCTGGCGTCAGCAGGTCAACTGGGCTGCCCTAGTCAAACCTGACCAGTGGGCCCACTGGTCAGTGACTCAGTGCTGCCTAGGGTCACAGACAGGTGGGTCGGGTCAACGGACACGTCAGCTAGTCAACCCTGACGCGTGGGTCCCGCTGGGTTGTAAACTAATCTAAACAGAAAATAAACTCGGAGTTAATTAGGCGCGGGGCCCAGCTGTCGGTGTCACTGGAGGGGTTAATTAGTGGGTCATTAGCCACTAATGATGCCCACGTCGGCAGCTAAACGCCGGCGCTAAGCACAACACGGCGGCGCTAGCCGGTCGGGCGATTCCGGCCACGAGAGCTCGCGCTCTTGGGCTCTACGGAACCAGCGCGATGAGGCGCTTCGGATGGTGGTCTTATCTGTCCGTGGGGCTGCCGGAGCAGTCGACGGCGTCGAGGTTTGGCGGCGGCCGGAGCACGGGATAGCGCGGGCGCGGGGCTGCAGCTCGCGTTCGAGCGAACGGAGAGCACAGGCGGTAGCTACGGGGCAGCAGGAGCTCGACGTGCTCAGATGTGACGTTGCTCCACCGTGACGACGGCGACAACAAACGCGGCGGCCGGAGCTTGCGGGCAGGACGGCGAGGTCAGTTAGCGGACGAGCGCGACCAGGGGAGTAGGGGGAAACGACGAAGGAGCTCACTGGGGGTCGATGTGCAGATCAGTGGGCTCGGGGAGGCATCGGAGTTGGCGAATCGACGAGCGGCGTCCGGCGGCCGTGCGTGAAGGAGACGGCTCGATGGCGGATGCAGGGCGTCCAAGGTCGTTTCATTTGGATTGGAGATGAGCTGCTCTATGGCGGGGCTCGTGTGTACGTCGGAGAGTCGAGGGGGAGGCGGTGGCAACGGCAACAGCGAATGGCGGCGACGGTTATGCTCGGGTGGTGCTTGGCTGCGAGAGAGGGGGGGCTAGAGGAGGGGACGAGGACGGGCGACGGGTGAGACGGACCGGGGTGGCGCGTGGCGTCGTCCAGAGGGGTCGGGGAGGCCAACGAAACAGGAGGTGGCGCGCGCGTGGGCGCGCACGGCGGGTACACGCCCTCCTGCCCACTGGCAGGAGGTTGAAGACGAGGGGGTGGCCTGGTGGGTTGGGCCAGCAGTGCTGGGCCAGGTGGGCTACAGGTAAGACATGTAAGTTCTCTCTGTTCTCTCTCTGTTTTCTCTTTTGTTTCTGTTTTCTAATATTTCAATCTATTTTGAATTTGGCTTTCAAACCAAACCAATTTTTCTGCTTCTGAAAGTTATTGTGGGAGTTGAAATGGGTTATTCCAGGGACCCACAAAATGTTTCAGAATTATTGGAGCTAAAATTATAATTATAGGAATTTATAACTCCAATGAAAATACTTATTGGATTAAATTAGAGACCATAAATGCCATTGAAAAATGTGAATCATCTCTGGTTAAGGTTTTCACCTTTTTCCATAAATAATGAACATTTCTTAAGAGCATTTTGGGTACATTGAAAATATTTTAGGTTAAAACTATTTCAATTACTTTGGTGCTAGGGCTTGGACGACCCCCATTTCAAGTTTCAACAATTTAGACATGATGCATGGATTCTTGTGCAACTATTTGCAATCAAATTCTAGGGCTGTGACAACTCACCCCCACTAAACAAGAATATCGTCCCGAGATTCAAGACGTGAGGTAAGAAGACAGAGGGAACACAAAGCCAACACAAACTTCTCGATCGAAATTCCCTTCTCAAAGATGTTGATTCATTGCTTCAAATTGATTTTGACATCCTTGCTTTCGAGATCTTTGTCCAACATGACGATGACAGGAAGAGACTCTATAGGAATCGATCTTCTTGAAGATCGAACAACTGACGATCGAACTCATGGAATGTGTCGGGGATTGGGTGCGACATATGCCAAGGGATGGCTTATCATGGTGGGAGCGAGTAGAACGTCGCCGGTGCCCGGAAGCGGGATGAGGCGTAGACACGAACGCCGGCGTACTTTACGCAGGTTCGGGGCTCTCCTAGGAGATAACACCCCTAGTCCTGCTCTGTGGGGTCTCCAGATGATCACGAAGGCACTAGTGAGTACAATGGTGCTCCTCGAGCTGTATGCTAGAGGTAGAAGAAAGCAGGGCTAGCTCTCTCCTCTCTCTATGTGTGTGTCTAGGTCTAACAAGTTGGGAACCCTTTGCATGGGTGCCGTGGGGGGTTTATATAGGCCTACCCCTAGGGGTAAAATGGTAATCTGGCCGGGTGTAGGACCCGGCTGTCAGTGTCTCCTGTCGTCGGCTTCTCCATCGGCCGCTGGGGCCCGTCGCCTGGTGGGCCCTGCCGACTGTTCTGGTGCGGAGCCGACAGGCCGCCTCCGCCACTTGCGGGTCTGACCGGCTGCTTGTTATTGTAGTCGTAATGCTAATGACGCATGTTTGGTCGTGGGGGCATGGCTATAGTCCCGCCGTCTGGTGGGAGATCACTGTAGCCACACCGTGTCTCATCTGGTTAATGGCATGCAGACTCCGAGGGAAGAGTGGGCCGCCTGCTAGAGGCCGGCCTCCCTCGGGTCCGACTAGTCAGGCTTTGCTGCCCTTCGGGCTCTCGCTGCCTGGTAGGGCCCACCACCTGCAGGCCGTACCGACAGGCCATCGTGGGAGCAGGGCTCCGCCGGACAGGGGTGACGTCAAGGGTGGAGCGGTAACAGTGCCGTGGATATGGGGGTGATGGGCTATACTGTAGCCACATCCTGTCTTGTCTTCTTAATGGGGGCGCAGAATTTGAGGGCGTCGTGGGCCGCCTGCTAGGAGCCGGCCTCTCTGGAGGCCGCCTGCTAGGCATCGGCCCGTCTTGGGGCCGTCTTCTGGTGCTTGGCCGTCTTCTGGCAACCGGCCGCTTGAGCCAGCTGGCCACCAGAAGGCGGCGCATCATCCTTGATGCTTGAGGGGCGCAACCAGCCCAATGTCTTGAAATGCTCAGGGACTCGGGTTAGGCTACCCGTGGCCCATTACTCCGACAGTAGTCCCCGAAGCTGGTGAGGTGTCGCGGCTGATAAGTCGAGAAGCCTCAGCAGTTTCCTTCTCCGAGTGCTCTTGCTGAATGCTTTTTCCATCTCCTAGTGTGCCGCCTGCTGGGAGTCGGCCGTGACCAGGCGGGCTTCGTCTGATAATTTCGAAACGCCAAAACGGGAACCAGGTGGCGTGCTTGCTAAGCCTCTAGGCACACCGCCCGCTGCAAGCACGCCATGTGGCGCCAGCTAGCCGGGCCAGCCTGCCAGCCCACGCGCGCGATGGGACGCGACAGCAGGCTGGGCCCGCCACTACCGGGCCTCGGCGCGCCGGCGGATCCGCTGCGGCCGAGGCAGACGGTTGTGATTCCGTGCGGAGTTACTGCGCATAGTAACTCGCGCAATAATCGCGGGGTCGTGGGTGCAGTTAATCCCACGACCCCGCGCCCCGCCCCCTCGGCTTCGCAGCCCACGGGCTATAAGTAGGGGGAGGAGGGGGAGCGGCAGAGCACGCGCACCCTCCTCTCCATTTGCCATTTTTGTCCTTCTCATCCTCTTGCCGCCACCGCACTTCTCCGCTCCGTCGAAGCGCTGCCGCAGCTTGCCGTCGTCGATCTCCTCTGCCCCAACTTTCTAGCTTTGCCGCGGTCTTTGCCTCCGCCTCCGTGCCATTTCTCCATCTAGCTCGGTCTCCATGGCGCGCGAGAAGGGAGGGACTGGGATGGCTCGGTCATGATCGACGAACATCTCGCCTTCCTTCGCGCCACACGGCGGCTGCCCGGCGCGGGCTTCATCAAGGTGCGCGTGCCGCCGGAGAAGGAGATTTTGACGGTGCCGCAAAGAGGCGAGCGGGTTATCTTCCGCTCACACTTCCTCCGCGGCTTCGGCCTGCCGGTGAGTGGATTGTTCCGTTCCTTCCTCGACTTCTACCATCTTCAGTCGCATCATCTGACGCCCAACACCGTGACGCTGCTGTCCGCCTTCGTCACGATGTGCGAGGGCTATCTTGGCATCCTCCCCACCATCAAGTTGTGGGGAGCGTTCTTCTACACCAAACTGGGCACCTCCGCCAGGGAGAAGGCGGCCCAGTGTGGCGCCTTCGTCGTGGTGCGCCATCCGTCTATGAAGAATGCCTTCCCCGCCATCAAGCTGTCACAGTCGGTCAACCTGTGGCAGAAATCATATTTTTAAGTGGAGAACGTCGATCCGGCAGTCGACTTCATCAACTTGCCGCCCTACGAAGCCGTCCCTCCGGCCGAGCCTCGTGCCAACTGGGGCTACAAGCCGAAGCCCATGTCGGCCGACGCCACCGCCGCCGTCAACCGGCTCCGGGTGCTGACGGACGCGGAAGGCCTCAAGGCGTCCGACCTGCTGCTCGCCTTCATCGAGCGCCGGGTTCTCCCGCTCCAAGGCCGGCCTCATCTGATCTGTCGGATGAGTGGGCACCGTGACCCGAGCCGGATGTGCACGAGGGACATGCCGACTGCCGAGGTTGCCCGTATGGTGAACGAGATCTCCGACCTCAAGCTGTCGGAAGGGTCTTGGCGGTTCGGCAAGCGGCCATACTCCCGCGCCAACCCGCCATCTGCTGTAAGTTCTTCAACTCTTTTCTTTTTAGTACTTTTCTTGGTCCTGGTCTTGAATAGTCGATCCTTCGAATGCAGATCTACATGTCTCCGCTGACGGCCGCCATCGTGGGGCCGGGTGGAGGCTACCAGCCGGACCGGGAGGTGAGCGATGTGGACGACCCCGACTTGGGGGCGGCCGCCCTGGAAGACGACGCCATAGGCGGCGGCGACGTAGCAGGCGGCACCAAAGAAGGAGGCGGCCTTGAGACTTGGCCCGATGATGATGAGGAGGAGGACGAGCCATGCCATGCGCGAGGCGCCGGTAAGGCGGACATGGGCCCTTCTGCCGAGCCGGCTGCTCGAGGCGGCACACGCAAGCACAAACAAGGTGCCGTCTTGTTTGGCGGCATGCCGAGGAAGACCAAGAACCCGACCGCTGCGACTAAGCGGAAGAGGCCGCCACGAAGGCGACCAAGTTCCAGAAGCTTCCGAAGGTTCCTCCTATGGTGGGTGTAAGTGTCTTTTCCTTGTGCTTTCTTTTCATGTTGGTTCCGTCTGAGCTTCCTTGCTTTATTTTTCTTGACTTAGGGCCCCGCTCTCTCTTGAGAAGTCGGCCGCCGCCTCCATCATTGGGTCGGCGGAGACCTCTACCACCACCCGGCGAATCGACCCTGCAGCCAACCTCCGGGAGGCGTAGGAACGAAACGCGCGGGAGGCGCGCGAGGAGCAGGAAGCCGCCCACAGGGAGAAGGCGGAGGCGGACAAGGCGGAGACCGCTGCGTTGAAGAAGCTAGCGGAGGCTGAGGTCGATGCCACGACGAAGAAGCTAGCTGAAGAAGCCGCATTCCGTCAGGCACCGCCATTCCTTGTTCCCTTCAACTCCGCGCCGCCACCACCAGAGTTCATGGCACCAACTGGGGGAGCTGGCGATGAGCATCCGGTCATGGAGAGGGAAGGCGGCGATGTCGTCATGTCGGATGTAGACGTGCCTCCGCCACCGCCGTCTGGAGGAGCGCGGGACAAACAGCCGGCTGCCCCGCTGGTGCCACCGGCCGGAAACGAGGTGGTGACGGGCCCGGCTCCTGAGGCCCGCACACCATCGTGCCGCTGAGGCGCGAAGGCGACTTCGGCGCCACGACCGCTAGAAGTCGGCGCTGCGAGCTCGTCAGTCCCGGATGCCGAAGCAACCAGCACCGCGCCCACTGAATGGGTGCGTGGAGGTGCGACGTGCGCTTTAAACCAAGCGATCCTAGACGTCCCGGCCAAACTCCGAGTTGAGGCCGATGCTCCTAAGTGGTGCAACAAGGCGTTCTTGGATTCGCGAGCAGCCATTTGGGTATGTTTCTTACTTTTTCGTCTTTGATTCTTGTATTTCTCTGTGGAGGCGCGCCAGCGCACCCACTGGGTGTAGCCCCCGAGTTTCGGGCCGGCTGCTGAGCAGGCGGCTCGGAACTTTAATTGGCACGCTCCGAGTGCTAACTTTATATGCTATCCTCATTACAGGACTATCATAACCTTCGCGCGATCACCTTCAACTCCAACGTCCGAGATCTAGACTGACGGACCGCCGACTTGTCGGAATGCCGGAGTAAGTCCTCGTTTTCTTTCTCTGTGGGGGCGCGCCAGCGCACTCGCGGGCTGTAGCCCCCGAGATTCGGGCCGACTGATGAGCAGTCGGGCCGGATCTTCCGGCAACTACGCTTCCTTTTTATTGTCTGTTGATAACCTCTTTCTCTACGGGGGCACGATAGCGCACCCGCGGGCTGTAGCCCCCGAGATTCGGGCCGACTGCTGAGCAGTCGGGCCGGATCTCCCCGGCAACTGTACTTCTTCTTTGTTGATCATTGACATCTTTTTCTTTATCTACTCTTGCAGAGGCCAATGCTGCCTTGCAGCAGCAGCTGGGTGAAGCCAACACCGCGTTGCGTGCTAAGGAGGCAGAGTGCAACGAGCTGGCCCAGGAGCGTGACCGACTGGCCTAACAACTGGCGGAGCAGGCGGAGCTTCTCCAGAAGGCCCAGAAGGAGGTGGAAGTGAAGGAGTCCAATCTCCTCGCCGAGTTCGGGACCGAACGCTCCACCTGGACCGACAAGGAGGCGTTGCTGACTGCCGGCTTCGGCAGGATTGAAGACATGGTTGATGGTAAGCTTTCTTCTTTTTCTTTCTTTGAGCTGCTGGCTGCTGATCAGGCCGGCTTCTAGCTTCTGACTTCTGGCTTCTTTACTTTCTACCTGAGCAGACTTCTTTCCTGGCCAGTCTGGCACCGCCAACCAGGCTATTGAGGCTTATCGTGAAGAACGAAGGGCGGAAGGTGTGCAGATCGGTGCCGACGCCCCCCGGACCCTTAGCAAACAGCTTCTCAGCATCCAGGCCCGCCTTCGGCCGGCTCATCGAATGCTGCGTCGTCTTCAGCGTGCCGGGGCCCAAGCGGTCTCCACCCTTTGGTCAGACATGCCGGCTCTGCGCACTCCTAGTCGGACTGCCGACTGGCTGGAGGTGGCGGCCAGCCGACTCGAGGCTTGGAAGGGTTCCTCAGCCCGGGCTGGAGCGCGCCGGGCCTTGGAGTTCGTCAAAGCATGGTATCCTGGGCTAAATCTAGCCCAGTTGACCACATTTCGGAAGGAGGCCCAAGAAGAGCTGGTGGCGGTGGAGCGCGACCTTGTCAGACGGGCAGCGGCGATTGTCGAGTAAACCAACACCAGCATCTTCGTTCCTGAGCTGGCTGAGAATGGTGTCGAGGCGCCACCGGAGTGGTTCAGGCTGAACCCGGAGGATGACGAAGACTCGGCCGAGATGATCGACTCCAGCGACGAGGGAGAAGATGAGGAGGACGAGGAAGGCGAAGAAGATGCGCCAGAGATCGGAGCGGACGGCCAGCCTCAGCTTGACCATGCATCGAACAACAAGCCGCGCTCGAGTGCGCCGACTGCTGCTGGAGGCGACTAAGCGGAGACTGACCAGCCGTCCACTCCACCAACCGGCATCACCGACTCCGCCAACCAGCCGGACCCCTCTGCTGCTCCCTAGGCCGCCGACTTATCTTTATTTTTCCTGCTTTATCAGTCTCGACAAACTTTGTTAAATTTGCACAATTCCACCCGCGGGGTGTATTTCAAACTCTGTTGAATGCTGGCCAAGGGCCTTTTGACATGTAAATATTCTTCCACACAAGTTGTGCTTTTGCCGAGTTCTGACTTTTCTTGCTTTCTGCTCCTTGGCTTTTTTCCTTTGCCCCCTCCCTTGTCTGCCGTCTTGCCAGCCAAACAGCCGCTCTGCGGACTGTGGCTGGGTCAAGTACTTAGCTACTTTCGGGAGAGCAAATACTTAGCCGACTAGAGCGTTAGCAAGTTAAGTAGAAGCCGGCCGGCCGGCTGCTCAGTAGCCAGTCGATGAGGCGGGATGCCGGCCTGGACTATGTGCGTGCTTTGGGTCCTTAGCCATTTTTCATGTGGACACCCTTTCTGCAACTCCTGCCCACCGGTCAGTCGCTCTGCAAGTTGCGGCTTCTGCCAGGAGAAGGTTTAGGTGCCAACACACTATTTGTCCGACTGTAGGAAGCACCACATAGTACAAGGCGGCGAGCCCCCGGGCCGACTGGTCGAACCCGGTGCCAGGCGGAATAATGAAATGACACGTTTATATGTGTAATACTTATCATATAGATAAAAGAGGGTAGCCCCGAGCTCTTCTCGGGGGACCCGGAGTCTTCGTGCTTAATACGAAAGGTAGTGTGGTACATACTGCATCAACTGTAAAATCTTCGAAGGAGGTTTGCATTCCACGACCGCTCTGTCTCCATGCCGGAGTCGTCTCTTTTGCGTGCTCTAGGCTTCTGAGCATCGATCAGGTAGTAGGAGTCGTTGCCCAAAACTTTGCTGATGATGAAGGGGCCTTCCCAGGGTGCCGAGAGCTTGTGCTGGCTGGCTGTTCGCTGGATCAGCCGGAGCACAAGGTGTCCCTCTTGGGAGGATCTTGGCTTGACCTTCCGATTGTAGTATAGGCTTAGACTCTGCTGGTAGATGGTGGACCGGCTGAGTGCCAACAGCCGGCCCTCTTCCAGCAGGTCGACGTCGTCTTCTCATGCTTCTTTTGCCTCCTCCTCAGTGTACATGGTGACTCGGGGGGAGTCGAATTCTATGTCTGTCGGGATGACGGCTTCGGCACCGTAGACGAGGAAGAAAGGCGTGAAGGCGGTTGACTTGTTTGGAGTTGTGCGCAGGCACCAGAGGACGGCCGGCGGCTCATCGAGCCAACAGCCGGCCAAACACTCCAGAGGTTCGACCAGTCGGGGCTTGATGCCGGACAAAATGGGGCCATTTGCTCGCTCCACTTGGCCGTTTGACTATGGATGGGCAATGGACGCTAAGTCCAGTCGGATGCCCCGCGTCACGCAGAAACGAGCCAAGGCGCCTTTGGCAAAGTTTGTGCCGCTGTCGGTGATGATACTGTGTGATATGCCATACCGAGTGGTGATGTCTGTAATGAAAGTCACAGCAGTTGGACCATTCAACTTCTTGATTGGCTTTGCTTCTATCCACTTGGTGAATTTGTCCACGGCGACAAGCAGATGAGTCATGCCGCCGCGTGTTGTCTTGAATGGTTCCACCATGTCCAGTCCCCAGACGGCAAAGGGCCAGGCAATGGGGATGGTCTTCAGTGCAGACGCCGGCAGATGTGGCTTGGAGCGGAACTTCTGGCACCCTTTACATTTCTGGACCAAGTCTTTGGCATCTTCTAGAGCAGTCGGCCAGAAAAAACCATGGTGGAAAGCTTTGGCAACAAGTGATCTTGAAGCCGCGTGGTGACCACACTCGCCTTGGTGGATATCTTTGAGGATTGCTTGGCCTTTCTCCGGCTCCACGCAGCGCTGGTACACACCAGTGACATTGCACCTCACAAGTTCTCTATTGACAATGGTGTATGCTGCTGCCCGACGTTGCACTTGTCGGGTCGAGATCTCATCAGTCGGCAGCTCTTTGTTCAC
Source organism: Triticum aestivum (assembly GCF_018294505.1). Lineage (NCBI taxonomy): Eukaryota > Viridiplantae > Streptophyta > Magnoliopsida > Poales > Poaceae > Triticum > Triticum aestivum. The sequence goes on along the minus strand of NC_057808.1, from coordinate 326,119,139 downwards.
CAGAAAGTTGAGGATGGGCTGCGCCCATGAAGGTGCTGCTATTTCTTCGACTGCCAGAACTGCAACTTGCATGAGGGCGGTTGGGCTGGAAGGCGGCGGGTTGGAGTCGGCTGCTGCTTGCTGTGTCGATGAAGTCCCCGGGCTGACTCCTGCAACCCCCGGGCCAGGTTCTGAAGTCCCCGGGCCGGGTGCGACTGCTGCAGTCCCCGAGCCACCTGCCGAAGTCCCTGAGCCAGCTACCGCAGCCCCCGGGCCGGGTTCTGAAGTCCCCGGGCCGGGTGCGACTGCTGCAGCCCCCGGGCCGCCTGTCGAAGTCCCCGGGCCGACTGCTGGGAACCTCCAGTCGGATCCGACTGCTTCGGGAGGAGCCGACACGAAGATGGAGTCTGATTCTGGTGACGGCTTGACAGACGGCTTGAGGAGGCATTGTAGGGCGACACCGGCTGGTATTGCTTGCCGGGTGGAGCCGATCCGTGCCAAAGCATCGGCTTGCTCGTTGTCATTTCATGGCACATGGAGGAACTCGCACCCTTCAAAGTATCCACTGAGTTGCTGGGCGAGGAAGCGGTAGCTTGCCATCTTTGCATCCTTGGCATCCCAGTCGCCTGGCGACTGCTGGACCACCAAGTCGGAGTCACCATAGCACAGGATCCGGCGAATGCCGAGTTCCTTGGCAAGCCGGAGCCCGTGTATGAGTGCTTCATATTCAGCTACATTGTTGGAGGCGGCAAAATGAATTTGTAACACATATCTGAGCTTGTCGCCTTTGGGAGAGGTGAGGACGATACCAGCTCCCAAACTGGTGCACATCTTGGAGCCATCAAAATGCATCCGCCAATGGTGGAGTCCGGTGCTGGCGGCAGGTACTGGGTCTCGGCCCAGTCGATGAGGAAGTCGGCCAGTGCTTGGGACTTGATGGCGGTGCGAGGCTGGTAGTAGATGGTGTAGGGGCCAAATCTATGGCCCATTTGGCCACTCGGCCCGAAGCATCTCGGCTTCCAATGATCTCGGCAAGTGGAGCAGTGCAGACAATAGTGATTGGGTGCTCTCGAAAGTATGGCTTCAGCTTCTTGGTGGCGAAATGCACGCCGTAGCACATCTTCTGATAGTGGGGGTAGTTCTGCTTGGAGGCGGACAACACTTCACTCAGGTAATACACCGGCCTATGGACAGGTAATGCTTTGCCGTCTTCCTTGTGCTCCACAAGTATGACTGTGCTGACCACCCGGCTGGTGGCGGCAATGTAGTGAAGCATGGGCTCCTAAGCAGTTGGAGCCGCCAGGACAGGCAGAGTGGTCAACATCTTCTTGAGCTGGAGAAAAGCTTCGTCGGCCTTGTCGTTCCACTCGAAAAAACAGGTTTTCTTCATGAGCTGGTACAGGGGAAGAGCCTTCTCGCCCAGCCGACTAATGAAACGGCTGATGGATGCCAAGCAGCCGGTGAATTTTTGCACATCCAGCAGTCGGGTGGGTACCTCCATCCTCTCGATGGCTTTGATCCTCGCAGGGTTGCACTCTGTGCTGTGCTCTGAGACCAGGAAACCAAGAAGCTGGCCGGCTGGTACTCCAAAGACACATTTCTCTGGGTTGAGCTTGATTTGAAAGCGGCGCAAGTTTTGAAAGGTTTCCTTGAGGTCCTCTAGCAGTGTGCCACGCTCCTCCGTCTTCACCACAATGTCGTCCACATAGACGTGGGCATTCTTGCCGAGTTGCTTGAGGAGACACTTCTGTATGCAACGCTGAAACGTGGCGCCGGCATTCCTCAAGCCGAACGTCATGGTCAGGTAAGCAGAAGGCTCTGGATGGTGTGATGAAGGCGGTCTTCAGCCTGTCGGCCGGGTTCAGCTTGATCTAATGATACCCTGAGTATGCATCCAAAAAAACTCAACAGCTCGCATCCGTCTGTGGAGTCTATCACTTGGTAAATTCTTGGCAAAGCAAATGGATCTTTGGGGCAAGCTTTGTTGAGGCTGGTATAATCAATACACATGCGCCACTGCTTATTCTTCTTCAGTACAAGGACTGGGTTGGCTAACCATTCTGGGAAGAACACTTCCATAATGAAGCCGGCTGCTAGAAGTCGGGCTATCTCTTCTCCAACGACTCTTCTCTTCTGACAGGCGGCGCAAGGGCTGCTTGACCGACTTGGCATCAGGTCGGACATGTAGCTTGTGCTCGGCAAAATCCGTCGGAACACCCGACATGTCCTTAGGAGACCATGCAAAGATGTCCCGATTCTCACGGAGGAAATCGATGAGCTCTCTTTCCTATTTGCTGTCAAGGTTTGCACCTATGACCGCGTGCCTCTCCGGGTGCTCCGGGTCCAAGGGTATCTTCTTCGTTTCTTTTGCCGGCTTGAACGAGCCCTCAGCTTCTGACTCCTTTGGGTTTGGCGACATTTCCGGCTGCTTGCCTGCCATTGCCACAACCCGGTCAAGGAGTTGCTTCTCTGTTGCGATCACGAGGGACTCGGCTAGCCGGCTGCTGTCTGCCACATAGGCGGACGACTTCTTGTAGTCCCCGACTACGGTTAGGATTCCCTTGGTGCTTGGCATCTTCATCTTGAGGTAAGCATAGTGGGGTACCGCCATGAACTTGGCCAGAGCAGGCCGGCAAAGTAGCACATGATAGGAGCTGCTTCTGCTTGATTCCCAACTTCTCCATAGTGTCTCGGTATAGGATGTTGATGCTGCTGCCGCCATCTATCAGAACTCGGTAGAAGCGAGCAGCCCGCCTCTCTGTTGCAAAGGTGGCGTCCAAGACCAGGGCATAAGAACCAGGAGAGGGCATCACCTCCGGGTGGTCAGCTCTGCTCCAACTGATAGGCTTCTCAGACCAATGCATGAACTCGGGGGTCTCTGACGCTACTGCATGTACTTCTTGTTGACGCTGTCATCTGTTGTGCTTATCGTCGGCCATGGTGGTAAACACGCCATAAGCTCCATGCTCTTCAGGATATTCATCTTGTATTGCGCCGACTAGCCGAACGGCTGGCTGCTGGGGAGGAGGAGGCGGTGGGCCAGCAGGCGGAGGAGGCAGGAGTCTGTTGCCCTTGGCGATCCTGGTGAGCCAGTGGCACTTCCGAGTGGTGTGGTTGGACGGCTTCGCGCCGCTGTGAAACTTGCAGGGTGCATCGAGAGTCTGCTCGTATGAGAAGGCGGGCAACCAGTTGGGCTTGCCGCCCTTCTGACGCTTGGGAGGAGGCTGCCCTTCCGGCTGCCCTTCCGGCTGCTGGTCTTCAACTGTCGCCACCTGCTGGCTTGTGGAAGCCGGCTGCATGGCCTTGCGCTTGTTGTCATTTTGCTGCTGGCGCCGACTGGTGTCTCCAGCCGGGGTCCGAGGAGCTTGGGGAGCCACCTTGCTAGAGGCATCAACCTGAATCTCCGCCTTCATGGAGGAGTCGGCCGTGGCGTACTTGTCTGCTATGATCCGCAGTTCGTCGAGGGTTGCTGGCTCATCGCATAGAAGCCGTTGCTTGAGGAGGGTGCCTTCTCGGCACCCGGCAGTGAAGTACTCGATGGCCTGCACCTCGTGCACGCCCTCGCAAGAGTTGCGCAGCTCGGCCCAGCGCGTGAGGTAGTCGCGAGTCAATTCGTTGGGGCCTTGGACGCACAAGGAGAGCTGGCGGGGCTTGGGAAGCCGCTTGTACGTGATGGTGAAGTTGTGGACGAAAGCTTCAGTAAAATCAACCCAGATGTTGATGCTGCGGGGCTTCAGGTTGTTCAGCCATGTCCGGGTTGTGCCCTGTAGCATGAGCGGAACGTACTTCACGGCAACGCGCTTGTTGTCGTTTGCTATCCTGACGGCCGTGGAGTAGTCGACCAGCCAGTCTTCCGGCTTCATGGAGCCGGTGTATTTGGGCGTATCTCTTGGGAGCGTGAACCCTTTGGGGAAGGGCTCATCTCTGATGCGGGGGCCAAAGCAAGGCGGGCCCAATGCATCTTCCTCTTCTAGCGCCAGAGATCGATTGAGACGATCGATCCGGTGGCGGGCATCATTCTCTCCGATTCCTTCTCGGGGGCCAAGCCGGCCTCCAAGACTCGGATGATCAACAGGCGGTGGAGACACATGCCTCTCTCTGCGTTGGGGAGGATGGTAGTCGCCTGGTCGTTCCACCGCTCGTGGGCGGCCGTCTTGGTCGCGCTCGATGGTGATGTGCGTCTGACTGTGGCTCGCAGCCGGCTCCTTGTCCCGCCGCCCTTGGTTGCCGCCAGTCGGCGTCCGGGAGGTCGCGCCGTGCTCTCGATGGGGGGGCTGATTCTCAGCTTGCAGGCCGGGCTCCACCACTCGGCGGCCGGCTTCTTGCGGCATGGCGGCTGCGTCAAGGAGCTGCTGCACGCGGCCCATCATGCAGCGATGCTTGTCGCCCTCCAAGTGCTCCAGCTCTTCTGTCGCTGCCTGGGCGGCTCGTATGTTCTCCTGGGATGTGGCGTAAGTCGGGCGGTCGGCCCCCAGCATGCTGGCGATGGCGGCTCCGCGTTGCCGGACAATACCCACGCGGCTGGGCTCGCCACCAGCCGGCATGCCACCGATGGCACGATCAACCTCGCGCTGGTAGGCCTCAGAGAGGCGTCTCATCGTGGCCACTTCTGCTCGCTGTCATAGAGGGCCTTGCGATGCTCCTCTAGCGCCTCGCCATCGGCGTCTTCGGGTATGGGTGCGGCCAGGTCTCGCAATGCCGCCTGCAGCGGATCCGGGCCACTTCCGCCAGAGTGCTCGCCATGGCTGATGACAAGCACCTCCGTGACGGTGCTGCCACCGCTATCCACGTGAGGAAGCGGTTCGTCGTAGATCACCATGTTGGTGGGGAACGCGTCGAGCGATGCCGTGTTGGAGTCAATAAGCATCGGGGCGGTGGAACCAACCGACTCCAAGTCCACAGCACGCTCGCTGACGACGTGGAGCTGGTCGAGGAGGCTAACGAGGCGGCTCTCGGGGCCATCTGTGCCCGCGTCAGATACGGGCTCGTCGGAGAGGCGAATCTCGTCAACAAGATCGACGAGGCAGCTCGCTTCGCAGACGACCTCCGCGCCGTGCAGCGCGTCAGCGCAGACGCCGTCCGGCGTGCCGGGCTGGCTGCGCTCACCAGGAAGGAACAAGATTCCCGTCCAGAACAGGTCTCCGGACGACGGTGCACCTCGCCCCACGATGGGCGCCAAATGTCGGGGATTGGGTGCGACATATGCCAAGGGATGGCTTATCATGGTGGGAGCGAGTAGAACATCGCCGGTGCCTGGAAGCGGGATGAGGCGTAGACACGAACACCGGCGTACTTTTCCCAGGTTCGGGGCTCTCCTAGGAGATAACACCCCTAGTCCTGCTCTGCGGGGTCTCCGCATGATCACTAAGGTACTAGTGAGTACAATGGTGCTCCTCGAGCTGTATGTTAGAGGTAGAAGAAAGCAGGGCTAGCTCTCTCCTCTCTCTATGTGTGTGTCTAGGTCTAACAGGTTGGGAACCCTTTGCATGGGTGCCCTGGGGGGTTTATATAGGCCTGCCCCCCAGGGGTACAATGGTAATCTGGCCGGGTGTAGGACCAGGCTGTCAGTGTCTCCTGTCGCTGGCTTCTCCGCCGGCCGCTGGGGCTCGCCGCCTGGTGGGCCCTGCCGACTGTTCTGGCGCGGAGCCGACAGGCCGCCTCCGCCGCTTGCGGGTTTGGCCGGCTGCTTGTTACTATAGCCGTAATGCTAATGACGCATGCTTGGTCGGGGGAGCGTGGCTATAGTCCTGCCGTCTGGTGGGAGATCACTGTAGCCACACCGTGTCTCATCTGGTTAATGGCGTGCAGACTCCGAGGGAAGAGTGGGTCGACTGTTAGAGGCCGGCCTCCCTTGGGTCCGACTGGTCAGGCTCTGCCGCCCTCTGGGCTCTCGCTGCCTGGTAGGGGCCGCCGCCTGCAGGCCGTACCGACAGGCCATCATGAGAGCAGGGCTCCACCGGACAGGGGTGACGTCAAGGGTGGAGTGGTAACAATGCCGAGCCGGCTTTGCCTGTACGGGGCACTGTGGCCGCGCCGTGCCCTGGATATGGGGGTGATGGGCTATACTGTAGCCACATCCTGGCTTGTCTTGTTAATGGGGGCACAGACTTTGAGGGCGTCGTGGGCCGCCTGCTAGGAGTCGGTTCATCTTGGGGCCGTCTTCTGGTGCTTGGCCGTCTTCTGACAGCCGGCCGCTTGAGCCAGCCGGCCACCAGAAGGCGGCGCTTCATCCTTGATGCTTGAGGGGCGCAGCCAGCCCAATGTCTTGAAATGCTCAGGGACTCGGGTTAGGCTACCCGTGGCCCATTACTCCGACAGAATGAGACATAACAATATCTCTCAAGTTGAAACACAAAACACACATCAAGAGCAATGGAAACAAGCAGATGAAAAGGGTTCAATTTGGTAGGCAACAATTCCACGCCCGGTCACAACGTAGCGGGGAGTTAGCTGCAATGATACCATAACGGGGCACCTTAGGGAAGGTGACTCATAGAATTATTCCCTGAAGTGGCAAAAAAAATTACTTTTGATATAGAGATCATTGAAATTCTCTATACCAGGCTAGGGCAACTCGCAATCGATCGTTTGAAGAAGTTTGAAAGGATGGCATACTCAGACTAGAATGGATGATGTGGACTACCTTGTTGAAGACAACGCAATGGATGATTTTTGCTCATCATCGAAAAATGGATGGGACCCATGGTAGGACCACTTTTGAAGATGATCCTGAATAAGAATTACTAAGAAGGCAACCCATAGTAAAATGGCACAAAGACGGGTGCAAGCTAGGAACAAAACGCAAATGCTGGGAATGTTCCAACCATCATATCTGCCTGAGATTCAGATCTGGTTGGTAATGGGATATTTCTGACATCATTTCTGGAAAAGAAAGTTTGCAACACAAACCGACGAGATGATGTTGCGAGATTCTCGGGAAATGAACTACGATAGCAAGCTCCAAAACATGAGATGGTTCTGCTACATACCTGGGAACACGCTGTCTAAGACAAGCATGACCACATAGTAGTCTTACAACAAAATACTACCGGGTTCAGGTGGGGAACCATCATCGAGGATATTGGAATCTTGTGCATGAACTAGTATTCGCACAACAACTCCTTTTCCTCGAACAAATCAATCAGTGGCTTGGTGTGCTAGAAACACATATGGAGTGGAGGCGGCCAACCTATCAAACCATAGAGCACTTCGCACGTGCATGACTAACTTGGGATGATTCCAGAGGAGGCAAAAATAAACTTTCTCGAATTCACGGCGGCAAATTGCATCGAATGCACAAGAATTAGAGGAAGTCACTTCTTTAATCCAAACATATGCTTCATGAGCTAGCATGAAGAAATGCTTTCAAAAGTTTCCAACACTAGCTTAATGTTCAACATGAATCATGGAGGAGATAAAGACGTTGTCGATGGGCTCAACAATAATTTATCAAGATTTCCATAAGATGGGGTTACATGGTTATGTGAACAAGATGATAGCATTGATCAGACCAAAAGATGTAATGATGTATGCTCGAGGGATCAACCACGAGTAAGACAACATTATGAACATCGTTGGTACTGATTTGATTTGGTGATAGCCCATACTCAAATCAAAGTTTTGATAAGACAATAGGTCCAACAACTGATCACAGGGACCAATCGGTGAAGATATAATCTTTCTTCAACAAACACACAAACACAAGGATATCCCTTCAGAATGAACCAAATTCGGCAAATCTTTTTATCTTCCAACTCTCCAAGTTGTTGTTTAGCTTAACCAACTAGCTCAGGGGTATCCAACACAGATTCTTGGAGAAGGGGTGGTTGTTCCATGCCAATATTATACAACTTTCATATACTTTTTGGCAACTTTTTATACTATTTTTGGGACTAACATATTGATCCAGTGCATAGTGCGAGTTCCTGTCTGTTGCATGTTTTATGTTTAGCAGAATATCCATATCAAACGGAATCCAAATGGGATAAAAACGGACGGAGAATATTTTTGGAATATTTGGAGAATTCCAGAAGAAGAATTCATGTGAGACGGTGCCCTGGGCGCGCCCCTGACCCTCGTGGGCCACCCGTAAGGCGGTTGATGCCCTTCTTCGGCCGCAAGAAAGCTATTTTTTGGTAAAAAAATAACGGCGAAGGTTTCAGCCCAATCGGAGTTACAGATCTCCATATATATACGAAACGGTGAAAGGGCAGCGGAGGAGAACGCAGAAACAGAGAGAGACAGAGAAATAGATCCAATCCCGGAGGGGCTCTCGCCCCTCCCACACCATGGAGGCCAAGTACCAGAGGGGAAACCCTTCTCCCATCTAGGGAGGAGGTCAAGGAAGAAGAAGACGAAGGGCCCCCCTCTCCCCTTCTCTTCCGGTGGCGCCGGAGCGCTGCCGTGGCCATCATCATCACCGCAATCTTCACCAACAACTTCACCGCCATCATCACCAACTCTTACCCCCTCTATGCAGTGGTGTAACCTCTCTCTTACCCGCTGTAATCTCTACTTAAACATGGTGCTCAACGCTATATATTATTTCCCAATGATGTATGGCTATCCTATGATGTTTGAGTAGATCCGTTTTGTCCTACGGGCTATTTGATGATCAAGATTGGTTTGAGTTGCACGTTTTATTATTGGTGCTGTCCTATGGTGCTCTCTGTGTCGCGCAAGCGTGAGGGATTCCCGATGTAGGGTTTGCAATATGTTCATGATTTGCTTATGGTGGGTGGCGTGAGTGACAGAAGCACATACCCGAGTAAGTAGGTTGTTTGCGTATGGGATAAAGGGGACTTGATGCTTTAATGCTATGGTTGGGTTTTACCTTAATGATCTTTAGTAGTTGCAGATGCTTGCTAGAGTTCCAATCATAAGTGCATATGATCCAAGTAGAGAAAGTATGTTAGCTTATGCCTCTCCCTCAAATAAAATTGCAATAATGATTACCGGTCTAGTTATCGATTGCCTAGGGACAAATAACTTTCTCGTACCAAAAAGCTCTCTACTAAAATTAATTTAGTTGTGTCTTTATCTAAACAGCCCCTACTTTTTATTTACGTGCTCTTTATTATCTTGCAAACCTATCCAAAAACACCTACAAAGTACTTCTAGTTTCATACTTGTTCTAGGTAAAGCGAACGTCAGGCGTGCGTAGAGTTGTATCGGTGGTCGATAGAACTTGAGGGAATATTTGTTCTACCTTTAGCTCCTCGTTGGGTTCGACACTCTTACTTATCGAATGAGGCTACAATTGATCCCCTATACTTGTGGGTTATCAAGACCTTTTTCTGGCGCCGTTGCCGGGGAGCAATAGCGTGGGGTGAATATTCTCGTGTGTGCTTGTTTGCTTTATCACTGAGTAATTTTTATTTGCTGTTCTTAGTTGTTTTCTATCTTTAGTTATGGGTAGGAAACGCAAAATACCAAAAAAAAAGTTGTACCTACTGAACCAATGGTTGAAGAACCACTTAAAATCTATCGTACTCCTGAAGCTTATTACCTGGATCATCTTCGATCCCTTTGTGCTCGTGCTGAAACCCCAACTAGCTTAGTTGAGGGCAGATCTTTAGATGAGCATGCTTGTTATGTCCGACACCGCATATCTGAAAAAGGGAAAATTTTACTGGGTCAAATTCATCGTTTGCAATGCTATGCTTGGAATTTATGTGAAATTTATGATGTGACTTGTTGTTCTGAAGACCCTAAGAAACACCTTCCCTACCAATGTTTATTTAGTGATAATGTAATCGTATCTTCTTATGCTAAAGGTGTTTATAATTATTATGATGTTCAACAAATTGAAGAATTTGTTGCTTTTAAGGGTGCTTATGAAATTGCTTCTTTGATTGAAACGTATGATGCTACTCTTTACAAATCTGAAAATTTTGCCATACTTAAATATTGCTATGATAATTATGCTTCTAATGCCTATGTTGAACCATATATTGAGGATTACCCCGCTGTCCAAGAAGAGACTAATATTTTGCAGGAGTCTATGGAAGAAGAAATTGATGAAACTGTGAGCTCATTGGATGAAAAAGATGAGGAGGAGAGCGAAGAACAAAAGGAGGAAGAGCGGATTGATCACCCGTGCCCACCTTCTAATGAGAGTAACCCTCCAACTCATACATTGTTTAATTTCCCTTCGTGCTTACCGAAGGATGATTGCTATGATGATTGTTATGATCCTGTTGATTCTCTTGAAATATCCCTTTTTGATGATGCTTGCTATGCTTGTGGCCAAGATGCCAATATGAATTATGCTTATGGAGATGAACTTGCTATAGTTCCTTATGTTATGAATGAAATTGTTGCTATTGCACCCACGCATGATAGTCCTATTATCTTTTTGAATTCTCCCAACTACACTATATCGGAGAAGTTTACCCTTATTAAGGATTATATTGATGGGTTGCCTTTTACCGTTGCACATGATGATTTTGATGAATATAATATGCATGTGCTTTCTGCTCCTACTTGTAATTATTATGAGAGAGGAACTATATCTCCACCTCTCTATGTTTCCAACACGATAAAATTGCAAGAAACTGTTTATACTATGCATTGGCCTTTACTATGTGTGCATGAATTGTTCTTTTGTGACATGCCGATGCATAGGAAGAGAGTTAGACTTCGTTGTTGCATGATATATGTTACTTTGTGCTCTTTACTAAATTACAAATCATTGCTAATTAAAATTGGCTTTGATATACCTTGGGATCCGGGTGGATTCACTACTTGAGCACTATATGCCTAGCTTAATGGCTTTAAAGAAAGCGCTGCTAGGGAGACAACTTGGAAGTTTTAGAGAGTCATTTATTTCTGTTGAGTGCTTTCATATAGTTTAAAAACAACAAAAATAAAGAGGGGAACCCAAAACTTTTTCAAAAAAGAAAAGCGAAAGTGAGAAAGACAAGCATTGTTGAAGTGGGAGCTAGCCTTGAACTTTATTCATGCTCACGAAACTTTGTGAATCTTGATTACAGAAACTTTTCAAAAAAAATAATTATCCCCTTGTACAATTCCATTGTATTATAAAAATAATGTGCCAAGGTTTGCCTTTAGGATGTTTACCATGCTTGTTGGTTTGCACGGTGCAGGACAGAAACTTTGGCTGTAGTGCGCGATTTTACATTTTTTACTGGAACGTCAAATGGTTCTGATTCTTTTTGTAATGTCTTTCTCTACAAATTTTTTATTTTTCTTAATTTTGGTAGAATTTTTCAAGTAGAAGAAGTATGGTGAATGTTCAGATTATTACAGACGATTCTGTTTTAGACAGATTCTGTTTTTGATGCATAGTTTTCTTGGTTTGATGAAACTATCGATTTATATCAGTGGATTAAGCCATGAAAAAGTTATATTACAGTAGACACAATGCAAAAACAAAATATGAATTGGTTTTCAACAGTACTTAGAGTATTGATTTGCTTTACTATACTAACGGATCTTACCGAGTTTTCTGTTGAAGTTTTGTGTGGATGAAGTGTTCGATGATCGAGAAGGTCTTGATGTGAGGAGAAGAAGGAGAGGCAAGAGCTCAAGCTTGGGGATGCCCAAGGCACCCCAAGTAAATATTCAAGGAGACTCAAGCATCTAAGCTTGGGGATGCCCCGGAAGGCATCCCCTCTTTCTTCAACAAGTATCGGTATGTTTTCGGATTCGTTTCATTCATGCGATATGTGCAATCTTGGAGCGTCTTTTGCATTTAGTTTTCATTTTTCTTTTATGCATCATGCTAGTATGAGATGGTCCTGGGTTGATTTATAGAATGCTCTTTGCACTTCACTTATATTCTTTTGAGTATGGCTTTATAGAATGCTTCATGTGCTTCACTTATATCATTTGAAGTTTGGATTGCCTGTTTCTCTTTACATAGAAAACCGCCATTTGTAGAATGCTCTTTTGCTTCACTTATATTTGTTAGAGCGTGGGCATATCTTTTGTAGAAATAATTAAACTCTCTTGCTTTACTTATATCTATTTAGAGAGATGACAGGAACTGGTCATTCACATGGTTAGTCATAAAATCCTACATAAAACTTGTAGATCACTGAATATGATATGTTTGATTCCTTGCAATAGTTTTGCGATATAAAGATGGTGATATTAGAGTCATGCTAGTGGGTAGTTGTGGATTGTAGAAATACTTGTGTTGAAGTTTGTGATTCCCGTAGCATGCACGTATGGTGAACCATTATGTGACGAAGTCGGAGCATGATTTATTTATTGATTGTCTTCCTTATGAGTGGCGGTCGGGGACGAGCGATGGTCTTTTTCTACCAATCTATCCCCCTAGGAGCATGCGCGTAGTACTTTGTTTCGATGACTAATAGATTTTTGCAATAAGTATGTGAGTTCTTTATGACTAATGTTGAGTCCATGGATTATATGCACTCTCACCCTTCCATCATTGCTAGCCTCTTCGGTACCGTGCATTGCCCTTTCTCACCTCGAGAGTTGGTGCAAACTTCGCCGGTGCATCCAAACCCCGTGATATGATACGCTCTGTCACACATAAGCCTTATTATATCTTCCTCAAAACAGCCACCATACCTACCTATCATGGCATTTCCATAGCCATTCCGAGATATATTGCCATGCAACTTCCATCATCATCATATACATGACTTGAGCATTCATTGTCATATTGCTTTGCATGATCGTAAGATAGCTAGCATGATGTTTTTATGGCTTGTCCGTTTTTTGATGTCATTGATACGCTAGATCATTGCACATCCCGATACACCGCCGGAGGCATTCATATAGAGTCATATCTTTGTTATAGATATCGAGATGTAATATTGAGTTGTAAGTAAATAAAAGTGTGATGATCATCATTATTAGAACATTGTCCCATGTGAGGTTATCAAAATAAAAGAGGCCAAAGAAGCCCAAATAAAAAAAGAGGCCAAAGAAGCCCACCAAAAAAAGAGAAAATAAAAAAATGAGAGAAAAAGAGAGAAGGGGCAATGTTACTATCCTTTTACCACACTTGTGCTTCAGAGTAGCACCATGTTCTTCATATAGAGAGTCTCTTGAGTTATCACTTTCATATACTGGTGGGAATTTTCATTATAGAACTTGGCTTGTATATTCTGATGATGGGCTTCCTCAAATGCCCGAGGTCTTCATGAGCAAGCAAGTTGGATGCACACCCACTTAGTTTTCAGTTTGAGCTTTCATACACTTATAGCTCTAGTGCATCCGTTGCATGGCAATCCCTACTCCTCACATTGACATCAATTGATGGGCATCTCCATAGCCCATTGATTAGCCGCATTGATGTGAGACTTTCTCCTTTTTGTCTTCTCCACACAACCTCCACCATCATATTCTATTCTACCTATAGTGCTATGTCCATGGCTCACGCTCATGTATTGCGTGAAAGTTGAAAAGGTTTGAGAACATCAAAAGTATGAAACAATTGCTTGGCTTGTCATCGGGGTTGTGCATGATGTGAATATTTTGTGTGGTGAAGATGGAGCATAGCCAGACTATGTGATTTTGTAGGGATAACTTTCTTTGGCCTTGTTATTTTGAAAAGACATGATTGCTTTATTAGTAGGCTTGAAGTATTATTGTTTTTTATGTCAAATGATAGACTATTGCTTTGAATGACTCGTTCTTAATATTCATGCCATGATTACATACATGATCAAGATTATGATAGGTAGCATTCCACATCAAAAATTATCTTTTTTATCATTTACCTACTCGAGGACAAGCAGGAATTAAGCTTGGGGATGCTGATACGTCTCTGTCGTATCTATAATTTGTTCCATGCCAGTATTATACAACTTTCATATACTTTTTGGCAACTTTTTATACTATTTTTGGGACTAACATATTGATCCAGTGCCCACTGCCAGTTCCTATCTGTTGCACGTTTTATGTTTCGCAGAATATCCATATCAAACAGAATCCAAACGGGATAAAAACGGATGGAGAATATTTTTGGAATATTTGGAGAATTCCGAAAGAAGAATCAATGCGAGACGGTGCCCGAGGTGGCCACGAGGCAGGGGGCGCGCCTGCCCCCTGGGTGCGCCCCTGACCCTCGTGGGCCACCCGTAAGGTGGTTGATGCCCTTCTTCGGCCGCAAGAAAGCTAATTTTTGGTAAAAAATCACGGCGAAGGTTTCAGCCCAATCGGAGTTACGGATCTCCATATATATATACGAAACGGTGAAAGGGGAGCGGAGAACAACGCAGAAACAGAGAGAGACAGAGAAATAGATCCAATCTTGGAGGGGCTCTCGCCCCTCCCACACCATGGAGGCCAAGGACCAGAGGGGAAACCCTTCTCCCATCTAGGGAGGAGGTCAAGGAAGAAGAAGACGAAGGGCCCCCTCTCCCCTTCTCTTCCGGTGGCGCCGGAGCGCTGTCGTGGCCATCATCATCACCGCAATCTTCACCAACAACTTCACCGCCATCATCACCAACTCTTCCCCCCTCTATGCAGCGGTGTAACCTCTCTCTTACCCGCTGTAATCTCTACTTAAACATGGTGCTCAACGCTATATATTATTTCCCAATGATGTATGGCTATCCTATGATGTTTGAGTAGATCCGTTTTGTCCTACGGGCTATTTGATGATCAAGATTGGTTTGAGTTGCATGTTCTATTATTGGTGATGTCCTATGGTTCTCTCCATGTCGCGCAAGTGTGAGGGATTCCTGATGTAGGGTTTGCAATATGTTCATGATTTGCTTATGGTGGGTGGCGTGAGTGACAGAAGCACAAACCCGAGTAAGTAGGTTGTTTGCGTATGGGATAAAGTGGACTTGATGCTTTAATGCTTTGGTTGGGTTTTACCTTAATGATCTTTAGTAGTTGCGGATGCTTGCTAGAGTTCCAATCATAAGTGCATATGATCCAAGTAGAGAAAGTATGTTAGCTTATGCCTCTCCCTCAAATAAAATTGCAATAATGATTACCGGTCTAGTTATCGATTGCCTAGGGACAAATAACTTTCTCGTAACAAAAAGCTCTCTACTAAAATTAATTTAGTTGTGTCTTTATCTAAACAGCCCCTACTTTTTATTTACGTGCTCTTTATTATCTTGCAAACCTATCCAAAAACACCTACAAAGTACTTCTAGTTTCATACTTGTTCTAGGTAAAGCGAACGTCAGGCGTGCGTAGAGTTGTATCGGTGGTCGATAGAACTTGAGGGAATATTTGTTCTACCTTTAGCTCCTCGTTGGGTTTGACACTCTTACTTATCGAAAGAGGCTACAATTGACCCCCTATACTTGTGGGTTATCAGTGGTTTATAAGAAACCAACTTGATCACGAACTCAACATAGCGATCAGGTGACAACCTGGTTATACTTCCGAGAAGACTTTTGGAAAATCACGAACCACCGATATGTTATTAAGCTCGAGAACAATCTTGCTTTTCAGGGCAAGATGATATGATCAAATAAGCAAGGATTGGCACTATCCTAACCCATTGATCGAAAATTGCACCGGAAATAAGGGCTAGGTAGCACGATCACTTTTTAGGGTGATGATTCAATAACCAATACGCTAAGAATGAAATTATTGTCCATTAACTACCAAGCAACACAGTTGCTAGGAGTATTGATTTCACACATCATGATTCACTTGTCGGCATTCCAGTTACAATAACACGGGAACCAAGGAATGAACAATGATGTCGAGAAGTATCACTGCGTCAAGAGTTCATAAGAGGTGGTGTGCAATTCCTATGAAATTCTTGACATAAAGATGGTAACACTCCAAGGTAGAACAGAGCAAAAGCTGGGTTGGCATTCTACTTTGACCCAATCCTCGAAATGGACAAGGTACTAGAGTTTGTTTCTCCTAGTCATTCCAGAATAGAATGGCTTGACAGACCACAAGAATATGAGGTATTGATGAGCATGAATGCATGACATGCTCTTGACTAACAAATGATAGACGGAGGTCAGAATACAACTAAAGAGGGACAACTCAAAGGAACATATGATCTTCTGAGTTGTGGATGCATGGATTAGTATGTCAAACAAATTCAACATATTTCTTCCAGATAACCCATGTAGAAAGGTAGGATTGACAGAGTCACAATGTAGAATGGAGAACTCATCAAGAGCACTCTGGTTGTGATCTTTTGTTTCAAAAGAACTTCTGCCATAAGCAGTTCATGGTATATGGAAGAAGGAAATACCACAGACCTCGAGGACTATCGCAAAGGTTACTAATATCCTAAAGGAACTAGGAAACACTACCAACATGAAGTAAGTAGGGTGAATCTCGGGCTCAAGAACCCATAAATAGAATGCCTACTAACTAAATGGCATCACGGGATGCTTTCGAGAATAATGGCCAGAATCATCACACTGAGAATATAAAGCATTGCTAGATTACTGGGTGGTTCTCTAAGCAGCCTAGGGTCATAATAATAGCTCCAACATATATGTCGAGGCAATGGTGTACCTCAACTCAGCAATTAGTGTGGTTAATCTGGCTCAAAAGGGTCATTGAGAATGGGAAGAAGGGATTTGCAAATGCACCAGACTATTTAGAAACCTAGGATTACTCGGACAGCATAACGGCTGTAAATGCTCAAAAAATATTGAGACATCCTACAAAAATGATGGCATAACCGCTCAACATCACAATATGAAGGTTCTGAGGCCAGCTATGAACACACAGAAGTAGTAGGAACTGAACTGGGGCTTGAATCCATCATTCCTATAAGTCTACGGATTAGTAACACGTGATCCCGATAGAAGATGAGAAAGCCTAGTTCTTAATCCCCGCAGAAAAGAAGAGGGTGGCTCAGATGAGAAGGGCATAGGGTATAAGAAGTAAAAAGAGCCTTACGTTCCCTTCCACAATCAATTCTCTTACATAACTAAAGAATTTCTAGACTCAACTTCGACCAGTTTGGCTTGGTAATCCTACAGGCAGTCAGGCTCTGATACCAAAGCTGTCAGGACCCGGATTCTAAGTCACACCGATCTAGCATGTAACACATCATATCACTTTGTGGCCTCACGCAGGGTATTCCTACGGGTGCCACCTTACCTGGCCCGGGACTGTTTGCGCCTTTTGGTTCACGTATATGATAGTGTTGCTAGTATCCATACGATAGAGAACCCGAGCCGACATGACTAGTCGTGAACCCAAAGTGGCGCTAACTCACGTGGACAGGCATACATGAACCAGCATCTAACGTGTCGGTCATCATCATGTGAATCCGGGCTGTAGCAACTGGGCTAACAGGACTCCGGGAACCCTGGCTGTAGTAGGCTAGCAGGACTCCGGAAGTCACCGCGTGACATTTCCCCGAAGGGACAGACACAAGAACGAAGTGGATCACATGCCGGCCAGTCTAGGTGTTCCGGAGCAGTAGTATCTGGGCTAGCAGGACTCCGGTAAACCGGGCTGTAGCAGACTACCATGGCTCAGTGGAAGCACTAGACTACATTTCCCCATAAGAGAGGCTACCAAGTGTAGACAACTAGGTTGTCGGATCCCACACATACCAAGCATTTCAATCATACACACAATATGCCCGATATGTGTAAATACAACATGGCATCACAACAAAACTCTACAACTCAAGTATTTATTCATTATGCTCCGAAGAGCCAGGTATTACAAACATGGGTCTGATGACCCAACATACAGAGCATACAAGCAACAAGCACAGGCAAAAGCTTAACTTGTCTGAGTACAGACAACTACAAAAGAAAAAGGCTGAGAAGCCTGACTATCTACAAGACCCTGCCGAGGGCACAAGATCGTAGCTGAGGTATCAAGCTAAACGTCGAAGTCCACACGGAACTACTAGCGAGACTGAAGTCTCTCTGCAAAAACATAAATTAATCAAATGTGAGTACAAATGTACCCAGCAAGACTTACATCAGATCTAGCTACATATGCATCAGTATCAACAAAGGGGGTGGTGGAGTTTGACTGCAGCAAGCCAGCTTTGACTCAGTGGCTAACCTAAACTATGACTGCAAGTAACTCCTCTGTGGTGGCGCACACGAGTCCACATATTCACCATATCAATACACCACTATGGATCCACTCCCGTCTCCCTACGAGAAGGCCATCCATAGCACTCACGCTTATCTGGCGAGTTTTAGAGTATCCACTTTCACTTGTCTATGAACTGTACAGGCAACCCAGAAGTCCTTTACCGCGGACGCGGCAATTCGAATAGATCATTTATAACCCTGTAGGGGTGTAATTCTTCACACACGCTCTCGCCACTTACCGCCATGTACACGTCGTGTATCTCGGCAACCTTCAAGCGGAAGCCTGGCGAGGGTGTTGGCCACGACCTGAATAACCACACAAGTCCCTAGTCGAGGTTTATCGCCTATTCAGGTTCCATCCGCAAGGAAATCCGGCCGGGGTGTCCTCAACAGCCCCGAACGATGTGTGCAAGGTTCCCGAGACACCAAACGGGCGCCCGGTACACCGTGCCACATGCCTACCACATCACAGCACACCCCTCGGGTCAGCGCTGCGCACGACAACCAGCATACTACAAACACCAGAAACTACTTGCAACTCCTGGACAGAGGACAGGGGCGGTTAATAAGTCGAGAGAGTCAATTAAGGATCCCAATGTGTGGTAGTAGCTGTTCATGGATCACAAACACAGAACTCAGTTCCTGAGGACGGTTTCAATGAGACAACCCACCATGTACTCCTACATGGCCTCTCACCGCTACCTTTACCAAATCGTGTTCACACACTTAGCTCTCAATAGTAGGACATGTTCACACACCTCCGATTCATCTTCGATGAATCAGACCTGACTCAACTCTAAGCAGTAGCAGGCATGACAAACAAGCATGAATGAGTAGGCACATCAGGGCTCAAACAACTCCTACTCATGCTAGTGGGTTTCATCTATTTACTGTGGCAATGACAGGTCATGCAGAGGAAAAGGGGTTCAACTACTGCAGCATGTAACAGTTGAATCGTTGTTGTCCTAATGTAGTAAAAGAGATCAGGAGCGAGAGTGTGGGATTGTATCAGAATGAATGAGGGGGGTTTTGCTTGCCTGGCACTTCTAAAGATTATAGTTCTTCATCGGTGTCATCGATCTCATCGTCGAAACCACGTCTATCGAGAGGGGACAAATATCGGCAACAGAGAAGGAAACACAATCAATGCAATGCACAATATGATGCATGACCATGACATGGCAAAATGAGTGTGTTGGGCTAATCCAACTACAACCAGATGGGTTTGAGTCATTTTGAACCAAAGGTTCAACCCCAAACTCATTTGTGATCTTAAATAGTGCGTTATCATGCTTTGCACTAAACAGCAAGTTAACTTGTTTAAACATGCATGAAACCAGTACAGATGGATAGATTGGATTTTTCTGATCATTTTTCATATATAACTTATTTCATTCTGAGTTACGGTTTATTTTCTATGATTTTTAGAAGTTTAAACAATTTTCTGGATTTTATAATTCATTTCTGAAATATAAAATCGCCAGAAAATGATTATGAGGTCAGCATGACGTAAGCCTGGCGTCAGCAGGTCAACTGGGCTGCCCCTGGTCAAACCTGACCAGTGGGCCCACTGGTCAGTGACTCAGTGCTGCCTAGGGTCACAAACAGGTGGGGTCGGGTCAACGGACACGTCAGCTAGTCAACCCTGGCGCGTGGGTCCCGCTGGGTTGTAAACTAATCTAAACAGAAAATAAACCCGGAGTTAATTAGGCGCGGGGCCCAGCTATTGGTGTCACTGGAGGGGTTAATTAGTGGGTCATTAGCCACTAATGATGCCCACGTCGGCAGCTAAACGGCGGCGCTAAGCACAGCACGGCGGCGCTCGCCGGTCGGGCGATTCCGTCCACGAGAGCTCGCGCTCTTGGGCTCTATGGAACCAGCGCGATGAGGCGCTTCAGATGCTGGTCTTATCTAGCCATGGGGATGCCAAAGCAGTCGACGCCGTCGAGGTTTGGCAGCGGCCAGAGCACGGGATAGCGCGGGCGCGGGGCTGCAGCTCGCGTTCGAGCGAACGGAGAGCACATGCAGAATCTACTGGGCAGCAGGAGCTCGACCACGTGCTCAGACGTGATGTTGCTCCACCGTCACGACGGCGACGACAAACGCGACAGCCGGAGCTTGCGGGCAGGATGGCGAGGTCAGTTAGCGGACGAGCGCGACCAGGGGAGTAGGGGGAAACGACGGAGGAGCTCACTGGGGGTCGATCGCAGATCAATGGGCTCGGGGAGGCATCGGAGTTTGTGAATCGACGAGCATCGTTCGGTGGCCGTGTGTGAAGGAGATGGATATATGGCGGCGATGCAGGACGTCCGAGGTCGTTTCCTTCGGATTGGAGATGAGCTGCTCTATGGAGGGGCTCGTGTGTACGTCGGAGAGGCGAGGGGGAGGCGATGGCTACGGCAACAACAAATGGCGGCGACGGCTATGCTCGGGCAGCGCTCGGCTGCAAGAGAGAGGGGGCTAGAGGAGGGGACGAGGATGGGCGACGGGCGAGAAGGACCGGGGTGGCGCGTGGCATCGTCCAGAGGGGTCAGGGAGGCCAACCAAGCAGGAGGTGGCGCGCACGTGGGCGCACACAGCGGGCACACACCCTCCTGCCCACTGGCGGGAGGTTGAAGACGGTGGGGGGCCTGGTGGGCTGGGCCAACAGTGCCAGGCGAGGTGGGCTGCAGGTAAGCCAGGTAAGTTCTCTCTCTTCTCTCTCTGTTTTCTCATTTGTTTCTGTTTTCTAATATTTCAATCTGTTTTGAATATGGCTTTCAAACCAAACCAATTTTTCTGCTTCTGAAAATTATTGTGGGAGTTCAAATGGGTTATTCCAGGGACCAACAAAATGTTTCAGAATTATTGGAGCTAAAATTATAATTATAGGAATTTATAACTCCAATGCAAATACTTATTGGATTAAATCATAGACCATAAATGCCATTGAAAAATGTGAATCACCTTTTTCCATAAATAATGAAAAAAATTGAAGAGCATTTTGGGTTCATTGAAAATATTTTAGGTTAAACCTATTTCAATTACTTTGGTGCTAGGGTTTGGACGACCCCCATTTCAAGTTTCAACAATTTAGACATGATGCATGGATGCTTGTGCAACTATTTGCAATCAAATTCTAGGGCTGTGACAACTCACCCCCACTAAACAAGAATCTCGTCCCGAGATTCAAGACGTGAGGTAAGAAGACAGAGGGAACACAAAGCCAACATAAACTTCTCGATCCAAATTCCCTTCTCGAAGATGTTGATTCATTGCTTCAAATTGATTTTGACATCCTTGCTTTCGAGATCTTTGTCCAACACGACGATGACAGGAAGAGACTCTATAGGAATCAATCTTCTCGAAGATCGAACAACTGACGATCAAACTCATGGAATTAGACATAACAATATCTCTCGAGTTGAAACGCAAAACACACATCAGGAGCAATGGAAACAAGCAGATGACAAGGGTTCAATTTGGTAGGCAACAATTCCACGCCCGGTCACGACGTAGCGGGGAGTTAGCTGTAGTTGTCACAACCCTAGTCAGTGTTGCATTATAGTGATGCATCATGTCTAAATTTTTCCCAGAAACCTGAAATGGGGATGAACTAATCCCCCAGCACCACCTAAACCAACTAGGGTTACTAAATAATTTTCTCAATGAACCTGAAATGCCCTTCAAAAATGTCCATCAATTTTGTCTTGGTTTGGAACCTCTGCCAAAATTGGTTCACATTTTTCTAGGAAACCTAAGGTCACCGAATTAAATCATATGCTATTTGCAATTGGGCATTTAAATGCTATATATTATTTTAAGTGCTCAATTAATTCTGAACATAAGTGTGGGCTGTTAGGAATAATCCTAACAGAGCCCACAATTATTTTCAGGATTTTTGGAAATGTTTTAGTATTTTTAATAAAGCCAAAAACATTTGCAGAAAATAGAAAACTGGAATAAATAGAAAAGAGAGAGAGAGAAAAGGCCAGAGGCCACTTACCTACACTGGGCCGACCCACCTGGCCCGTGCCAGTGATCACCTAACTCTGCCAGTAGGCAGAGGAGGGACACCGTGACGCCGCCGAGCTCGCCACGCCACCTCCCTGCCTGCATGCCCTCGCCCGTGCTAGCGCAGCGCCTCGAAACGCCTCC
This sequence comes from Triticum aestivum, assembly GCF_018294505.1. Classification (NCBI taxonomy): domain Eukaryota; kingdom Viridiplantae; phylum Streptophyta; class Magnoliopsida; order Poales; family Poaceae; genus Triticum; species Triticum aestivum. The sequence goes on along the minus strand of NC_057808.1, from coordinate 326,097,015 downwards.
CCGGCGCCGCCCCGAGCCCCTGGACACTCACTTTCCCCCTGCCCTCTCTCTCGCCCTCTCCCCGCCATGGCCGACGCAGCCGCGCTCGCGCCGACGTGAAGCTCGCAGCCACCGCCGTCCACTCCTCGCCTCGCCGTGTCCAAGATCTTCCCCGTTGTCCGCTTCGTCGAGCAGGCCGAGCCCCGAGAACTCGCACGCCCTGCACCGTCCTCACCAAGCTCATCCCCGAACGCCGTCGCCGGAGATCCACTTCGCCGCTCCGCTTGCTCCGGCTCGTCCCCGACTCCTCTGACCCGTTCGTCTAACTCGCCGTGAGCTTCTGCCTCTCCTCCCCCTCTCCGTTCGCTCTGGCTTGCATCACAGCGACCACACCGAGCTCGCCCGCACCCGCCGCTGCCTCTGCACGTCGCCGTCATGGCCACAGCCACATTGTCTTGAAACCGAGCACGCCACCGCACTCACCGCATCCCCAGGAGCCGCAGCACCACTCCAGGCACCTCGCCGTGCCTCCTAGCGACAGGCCCGAGCTCGCCCAAACTCCGGCAGCCGCCAAGCTTGTCGCCGGCGTCGTTTCTGGCAACCCCGAGCTCCACCACCACCACCAATCAACGCGGCAGCCGTGAGCTTCTGCCTCTCCTCCCCCTCCCCATTCGCTCTGGCTTGCATCACAGCGACCACACCGAGCTCGCCGCACCCGCCGCCGCCACTGCACGTCGCCGTCGTGGCCACAGCCATGAGCTTCTGCCTCTCCCCCCCTCCCCATTCGCTCTGGCTTGCATCACCGTGACCACACCGAGCTCGCCGCACCCGCCGCCGCCTCTGCACGTCGCCGTCGTGGCCACAGCCACGCTGGCTCGAAACCGAGCACGCCACCGCACTCACCGCATCCCAAGGAGCCCGCAGCACCACTCCACGCACCGCGCCGTGCCTCCTAGTGACGAGCCCGAGCTTGCCTGAACTCCGGCAGCCACCAAGCTCATCGCCGGCGTCGTTTCCGGCGACCCCGAGCCCAACCACTAGCACCACTCGACGTGGCTCGCTCCCAGCTACACGTAGATGCCCTCCGCCGTCCATTTGGTCGTCGGAGGAGGAATCCCGCGCTGCTCCGCCGCGTCTGGCCTCGCCTGCGTCATGTCCCCGGTAGGTTTGACCCTTTGACCAGGGATTTGACTCCCCTGGTCACTGACATGTGGGCCCTGCCCGTTAGTCAAACCTAGCTTAGTAGTTAAACTAATCCTAATTTAGTTAGTTAACTAACTGTGACACTGACCAGTGGGTCCCACTGGTCAGGTTTGACCTGGACCGTCTCCGTTGACCGCTGACATCATAGTGACGCAATGCTGACGCAATAAAGTATTTTCTGGATTTATTTATATTCAGGAAATTTCAGAAAATGCTATAAACTTCAAAAAATAATAGTAATTAATCTGTAACTCCAAATACAAAGATTTATATATGAAAATTGATCAGAAAAATCCAATCTATCCATCTGTTCTGGTTTTATGCATGTTAGAGCAAACTAACCTTGCTGTTTATGTGAAACAATATAATGCACTTATATGAGTTCATATTTTGAGTTTGCATTTGAATCTTTCATTCAAATGAACTCAAACCACCCTGTTCAAAGCTGCATTAGCCAAAACACACTCCTTTTGCCATGTCATTGCATGCATCATATTGTTGTATATTGCCATGTAATGATTGTGTTACTGGTGTGATCTTCGTGGTAGGTTCTGCCTCCGAGGATATTCACGAGTATCCAGCTGAAGGGCAGTACCCCTCTAGCACTCTGTCAGGCAAGCAACCCCGTTGATCATTCGATACAAACCCATCTTCTCGCTCCTGCTCTCATTTACTGCATTAAGACAACAACGTTTCAAACTGCTGTGTGCTGCGGTAGTTGAACCCATTTCCTCTGCATGACCTTTCATTGCCACAGTAACTAGATGAAACCCACTAGCATGTGTAGGAGTTGATTGAGCCATGTTTGTGTTTCCTACCATGCTATGCCTGCTATGCTTAGAGTCGTGTCAGGTCTGGCTCATCTGGGTGATGGACTGCAGTAAATGGTTGTGTCGGTAATGAGAGTGAGGTGATGAACATTATTTGGTAAAGGTATCGATGAGAGGCCATGTAGGAGTACATGGTGGGTTATTTCATTGAGGTCGTCCTTAAGAACTGAGATCTGTATGTGTGATTTAAGGTCAGCTACTACCAAAGGAGGCCTCTGCTGGAGTAACTACTGTAGCTAGCAGTACTGCTGGTATAGTAGTTTTCTTCAAGAAGCGGAATTCAACGAAGTCATGATGGTTCCTTCGTCTGAGCAACTTTACAGTGGGTAAGGTTGGGCCTGTGATTTGACGGCTCATTAGTAATTACTGCGGTGCGACGACCGGGGTGACTCTCCCTTGGAGTTCTGCGGGCATGGCAAGTGGACCAGGATGGTCGACGTCCCACATGTCGGCGAGCGGAAGTATTCTTTCCGATATCGAGGAGCAAGGAAACCATGTGGTATAGTATCACTGGTGATTTATATTTATTTTTTATTTCTGATGAATTCTAGCGTTTCAACTCTTCCAACAAAGGAGTGCCAAACACACGGCACGTGTTGGATGTCCCACACGTCAGCGAAAGGAGTGGGACATGAACAGCGTGGTAGAGCATCTCCACTTCTGGGTTGGAGACCACATGTAGTAGTACTACTGTACTAGTGGTATGAACGATACAAAGTGCGACCCGGAGAGAAAGACACGTCTAGTTGGAAGGTCTCGGGGCATACACGTAAACAAATATAAAACCTAATATGTGCCTCCAATTAATATAGTAGTAGTAGAGTACTTAGTCACGTACTCCATAACATCACCGCGCATTGCACGTACAACATTTAGTGGTAGTAAGAGACAAATGCCTATATGCCACGCATGTTCATACTATTTGTGCCTTTCTACTTCACTTACTGTGCTACATTACACAGGTTCGCACGTCCACTAGTGGGTACATGTCCGTCTCGTAGTTCCAGTCCCACGTGTTCTTCATATAGATGGAACGATCCTTGCATGACACGTGCACCTTGATGCTAGATGTCTTGCTTGTTGGCAAAAGGATGAACAAAGCTCACATAAAAAAATAGAGTGGAAGAACATAGATTCCCGACGATCGAGAAGGAGCAAGGAACCTCGTGGTGGAGCGTCTGCACTCATAATATTTTATATTATTCAGCGATATAAAATCAACCAATCATCTCCACAGTGGACTGGAAGAGTACAAAACACAGCAGCCCAGTGTAGTTACATCATACTAGTACATGGCTAACCCACGCTCTCACCATATTTCTTGGCTTCCGAGCGACACCTATCTCTAGTAATCCAGCAGCCCGTATCGCTTCTCCCTCCTCGTCTCTCTCAAAGTGCGGCGGGCTGGCGTTTTTGCCGTCTATTGAGGCTGGTTAACTCATCACATGTTAGCGACATGCCAAGAGCGTTCTAATTTTTTTTCCTTTCACGTTCCGTTTTCAAAAAGAAAAAATCCTTTCACGTACGAATTTCACTGTATGCTTTGAGCAACTTGCATGTCCTATACTGCTTCTGTTTGGATCCTCTAACTTAGCTAGAGGTTAGACTAACTCATGACTAACCCTGAACTAACTGTAGCCAAAGAGGTGTTTGGGTGACAGGGTTAGATTGACAATAAATGCACTTGATGGAGAGAGAAAAGTGATTTTTTAGTGGTCCCAATGAGAACTATCTCCAGTTAGAACCTCTTGGGTGGGATAGTTTTTTTGGTGGGTTCGGTGCAACTTGCTCCAATTTAAACCCTCATGCTTGGATACTTTAGGGCTATTTGAGCCCCAACTAGCTCAAACTAACTCTAACCCATGGATCCAAACAGGGCCTATGGCCAGCCTCGACGCGGAGCAGTCGCGTGCACCGGGAAGCGGCGCTCTCTCGGCCGTCACGCCACTTCAAAGCCGGGGCCAGTGAGAGGTCGCCTCCGCTCTGGCCGGGCATTAATGCGGCACTGACGCTCCAGGGCAACGCTGACCGTTTCACGTGGGAAGCGCGCGCTGGCAAGGGAGTATAGGTTTTGAACCGTTTCAGGTGTAGTACTGGTAGTTTGCAAAACTACTCAATTATTGCACTCAGTTTCCTAAGAAATTGTGGTAAAAACGTTACTCCACAACCCGCTTCCCTTCTCCTTCCTCTTCCACCGCCAGCGCACATCCGCGGGAAGCGACCGGTCAACCCTTATATAGGAGTGCTAGCACAAAAAGATGCATGCATGACCACTAAAATTTCCAGATTAAAGCGCTGCTCCGGCGGGCGTATGGCGTATGTTGTTACCTTCGGCCAGGCCATGGCTACCGGGAGACGGCGACTAGAGAAGAGGCGGCGGGAGGGGAATGAATGCAGCTACTATTTGGGTTCGCCGTCCGGCTTAAATAAATGCGCAGCATCACGTGTACCCGCGGGTGCACAAATTGTAACATACATGTCTGCTTAAGTGGGTGTCACGTAACTGGTGTGTGTGTGTGAGAGAGAGATTCTGAGAGACAGAGTGCGTGTGTGCGACTCTACTCTTCGGACATGTACTCAACCTTTTGCATCAGGATATAAGTATAATGGTATTTACTTTATCTAGTGATTTACGTGGCCATGTTAACGTGGTTGTGTAAAAAAATGTCACTTCCTGCTCATGATTTGCGTTATATAATTACAAGCAGGATGCTCGTGCATTGCATGGAACATCAATATGCATTTTTTTACAAAACACCTGTTGTGATTTACCCATGCAGGAGTAATCCCATGTGTAAAAACTAATGATATTTTGAGAATTTTATCGGAAAACTAGTATCTCGAGAATGTCATCGAAAAAAATGAAAGATGAGAGATAAGGTGAGGAGGAGTGGAGCGTGGTGGTGACTGGTGGTCGGAATGGGCGGAGGCATGGGGATGGACGGCGCCGGCAGGCGGCAGCGGCCACCATGCTAGATTATTCCAGAGACTTTCTTTTTTAATTGCTCAGCAATGAGGTTGTGGGAGATAAGGATGTGGAGAAAGGTGCGGGTATCTTTTGTAAAATTATCATAGTTTGCTTTCTATCCGTCAGATATAGATCAGACGGTCTATATTACAAGATGGCAAGCACACCATCATCGCCAACTCGGTTTTTTATAAGGGTACAGATGATAAGTTTGCTAACTACTAAAGTAAAGTGGAATTTGTCCATGTTATACAAGTAAATTAAGGTGATTGTTTATCATACGGGTAAGGTTGGATGAAGGGTGGTAGGAACAAATGCTCCGCCTAGAGCATGTGTGTGTGAGATGGAGTCTTAGTGTGTGTGTGTTTGTGTGTGTGTGTGGGTGTGTGTGTGAGAGAGAGAGAGAGAGATGGAGTCTTAGTGTGTGTGTGTGTGATGGAGTCTTAGTGTGTGTGTGTGTGTGTGTGTGTTTGTGTGTGTGGGTGGGTGTGTGTGTGTGGGGGGGGGTGTGTGTGTGTCGCGGGGTCCTTGGTGGCGGATGTAATTTAAGTGTGCATGTCTTCATCATAGAGAGGTGATGTGTATGGCAGAGGCCACCAACGATGGGGTGCGAGAGAGAAAATGCTCGTAGAGAGGGAAGAGAAGGTGTGTGCGCGTGAGAGGAGTCGACATCGAGAGAACGTGTTTGTTCGAGAGACATCGAGGAAGACTACTATATATCGATGGTGCATGTAGGCGGGAATTAAACGAAGAGATGGTCTTATTGGTTTAGGGGATATAGGGGAAGAGTGTGAGGGGGGGGTAGCTAGAAGGAGATTGTTAAGTGTGAGTGTGTGTTTTACCCATCCAGGCGGAAGTTATGTGCACGCAAGAAGAGAACGATTCGATGTGGCGTTAGGGTTGAGGGTAATTAACTACGTATGGAGACATAGAGACCTTGAACGTGCATGTGTGAGAGGTATACATGTATACGTGGGATGTGTGTGTGTGTGCGCGCGCATGATCGAGATAAAAGAAAGAAGACATAAGTCATAAGATCAACGACATGGGAGAGATGGATCGGTATGACAATATGCATGCATGTGAGAATGCAGGGAAGAAGGCCCGACAATTGAGCATGTGTTTTTGTCTTTAAGAGATAGTGGCGTGGGCTGGAGCATGCATCTATGGTGAGCAGAGGGAGTGGGGCACAACGATTGTGCAAAAGAGATCAACCTATAAATGAAAGAAGGTTGATGGAGAAACAAATAAATAGAAAGATAAAGATGCTAGCTAGTGTGCGTTAGAGATAGGATTCGAGTGGATCAGAAGGCTGAGTTATGTGTGTGGGTGTGAGAGAGATGAAGAAAGGGTGCATGTGACTCACATACAAACAAATATCGGAGAGAAATGAGATCCCGAGAGACGGAGTTTTGTGTCTGCGAGAGAGAAAGATATTTCCAACGAGAGTGATAGCTAGAGAGACATATGAGGGAACGCAAGATATCTCTAGGGAGAGAGAGTGTGTGTGAGCGACATACAAGAGAACAGTGGAGAAAGATGAGACCCTGGGAGATAGGGTTTGTGTTTGTGTGTGAGAAAGAGATATTTAAGAGGAAGAGTCATAGGTTCTCATACCTAAGGAGCGAAAGACATCTCTGTATGAGGGGTGTGCGAGTGGCACACAGGGGAATAGTAGAGAGAAATGAGACCCCGGGAGACAAAGTTTTGTGTTTGTGTGAGAGAAAGAGATTCCACATGGAGAATCATAGTTAGAGACACATAGCAGGGAGCGAGATATACTTAGAGAGAGATAGAGTGATGAAGGTCGAGGGAGAGAGTGCCGTCAGTGTGTTACAAAGATAAAAGATCATTGTCGACATACAGGTAGCACGAGAGATACCCAAGAGACGATGGACATGTATAGGTCTAGAGAGATAGTTCTATATAAGCATGAGTGATAGTTATATGAGACGAATATCTGGATTAAATGGGATTCAAATATTTAAACTGGAGATCACGACATCGATAATATCATAACGCAAATTGGTGTATCAAACATGCATATTCATTTGAATTTGGGGCACGTGTAATGTTATATAGTTTATCAATATTGGTGATCCATAGATTCTTTAATTAGAAACAATGCATGGTTTGTATGCAATTAATGTCTAAACGGGATTACACTATATGTTGCATGTGTGAAACACATTATACATGTTTGAGAAGTAAAAAAACCCCACATGAAACACACATTAATTGGAGACAGTTAGCGAGGAATGCATACATTGGATTTCAATATAAAGTGGTTTCAAATATTTGAAAATCCAAATTGATGGATACAACCTTATGAATCTGAGATCATGCCATTTGTAAACCATATTTATGTATAAAGGGTGTTGTGCTTTTGAAAGTATATATAAAAAATGATGTATATAGAATTTTATTCCAATCGAAAATGGATCCCGCCCGGAAAAAAATAGAATACAAACGGGATTCGAATTGAGTTGGCACGGTAAACGTGCACTCTGCAAAATTTGAACAAAGCGGGGAAAGTCGCAGTAACCGCCCGAAACCAAAATTTGCGAGATGGAAATTACTACTGCCTATCCCTGCCACGCAAAGCCTATCTGCTCGATTTCTATAGGTTTTGATAGGGGTAGGTTTGTAATTTCACTCAAACGTGACATAACCGCCTCTCACCCGGATTCATACACGGTGGGCGCCAAAACACAGTGTGTCCTCGGCCGAAATTGACTCCCTTCCCGATTCATACACGGTGGGCGCCAAAAACAAACTCTCGTCGGCAAATATTTGGTGTATGCGAGATTACTGTCCTATCCCCAACCGACTAATATTGTTGTGATGTAGGAAATTTGAAACGGGGGCTAAGTTTGTAAATTTCCTCGCATTTGAGACAAGCGCGCCCTGAAGACATGGTTCCCCCCTTCCTCTCTACCTCCATTTCCCCATTCGTACTCCGTGGGCGCCAAAACACCCTCTCCACCCCAGCCTCCTCCGTCCGCCACCCAATCCACCACCGTCCTCCTCCACCATGCCAGAGCTGATACCCCGACGCCGCCGTCCATTACAAGAGATCAACCTCTCTCATCCATGGCTTTGGACCGGGATCCTTGCATCCCGTCCTCTCGCTTCATCCCCGCCGTCGTCCTCCTTGTCGGCGCCTCTCCTATGACCGTCTCGTCCACTGCGCCCCGCCGCCACCGTCTACCCTCCTAGATCTGCTTCCACGCCGCCGACAGCCATCGCTACCGCAGCACCATCAAATTCTCAGCAGATGCATACACGGCGCTGCACCAGAGGTGGTACTCTTTCGTATCTGCTCAACTTCTTTATCACAGCAAGAAAATAGATCGCCACTGCTTTACTCTGATTTCTTGTCCATCACTTACTTGCTAGTTGAAAGCAAACATTGGTTGCGAAGTTGCCTTTGTCCGGTTTGCACCTTCAGATCCGCCATGGCATGCTCAATACTATACTCCCAATGCTTATGGTTTTCCCCTTTTATATTCCACACTAGTTAAATCACAGTAGACTAAATTTCAAAATTCGGTCATTTGATTTTTTAGAGCTCGCCGGAGTTCGCCGGTGCGAACGAAGGGGCTCGGGTGGGGACGGTGGTTGTGGGGGCGGTGGTGGGGCCTCGCCGAACGAAGAAAACTCGACGCGGGTGGGGGCATGGGTTGGGGTGGGGGTGGCGGAGGAACACAGGCGATGGGGGCCGGTGGTCCGGCCAGTGGCCCGTGCGGTGTTCTGTATGGGAAGAATCAGAGACGAGGAAGAAGAAGGGTTAGGAGACGTAGGATCTTCATCCAACCGCCTGAAATGGTCGACTGACCCAAATGACAAAAGTCACACGACTTGCATGCAGACATGCCTTTATATTCAGTACCATCATCGTACCTGCTTAGCACTGCTCCTGAATCCATCAAGCTAAACAACGTGCCACTCATAATTCCAAACTTGTTGCTCAAGTACGAATCTGATATGATGCTGATATTACTAAAACAGGTAACATTTAATTGGTCAGCTAATGTTCCTACTTTACTTTCGAAAAGCACGTGCACCACATATAGAGAGACAACAGGGAGTTGCTTTCTTGATGCGCTCTGGTTCATCATGTGTGGGCACTGCGCAACTGATACGTCTCCAACATATCTATAATTTTTTATTGTTCCATGCTATTCTATTATGTGTTTTGGATGTTTATGGGCTTTATTAAACACTTCTATATTATTTTTGGGACTAACCTATTAACCCAGAGCCTAGTGCCAGTTTCTGTTTTCCCCTTGTTTCAGTGTTTCGCAGAAAAGGAATATCAAACGGAGTCCAAACGGAATGAAACCTTCGGGAGAGTTATTTTTGGAACAGAAGCAATCCAGAAGACTTGGGGTGTACGTAAGGGAAGCAACGGGGAAGGCACGAGGCAGGGGCGCGCCCTCCACCCTCGTGGGCCCCTCGTGGCTCCCCTGACGTATTTCTTCCTCCTATATATACCAATATACCCTAAAACCATCGGGGAATAGAAGAGATCGGGAGTTCCGCCGCCGCAAGCCTCTGTAGCCACCAAAATCCAATCGGGACCCTGTTCCGGCACCCTGCCGGAGGGGGGATCCCTCACCGGTAGCCATCTTCATCATCCCGGCGCTCTCCATGACAAGGAGGGAGTAGTTCACCCTCAGGGCTGAGGGTATGTACCAGTAGCTATGTGTTTGATCTCTCTCTCTCTCGTGTTCTTGATTTGGCACGATCTTGACGTATCGCGAGCTTTGCTATTATAGTTGGATCTTATGTTTCTTCTCCCCCTCTACTCTCTTGTAATGGATTGAGTTTTCCCTTTGAAGTAATCTTATTGGATTGAGTCTTTAACGATTTGAGAACACTTGATGTATGTCTTGTCGTGCGTATCTGTGGTGACAATGGGATATCACGTGATCCACTTGATGTATGTTTTGGTGATCAACTTGCGGGTTCCGCCCATGAACCTATGCATAGGGGTTGGCACACGTTTTCGTCTTGATTCTCCGGTAGAAACTTTGGGGCACTCTTTTAGGTTCTATGTGTTGGTTGAATAGATGAATCTGAGATTGTGTGATGCATATCGTATAATCATACCCATGGATACTTGAGGTGACATGGGAGTATCTAGGTGACATTAGGGTTTTGGTTGATTTGTGTCTTAAGGTGTTATTCTAGTACGAACTCTAGGGCTATTTGTGACACTTATAGGAATAGCCCAACGGATTGATTGGAAAGAGTAACTTTGAGGTGGTTTCGTACCCTACCATAATCTCTTCGTTTGTTCTCCACTATTAGTGACTTTGGAGTGACTCATTGTTGCATGTTGAGGGATAGTTATATGATCCAATTATGTTATTATTGTTGAGAGAACTTGCACTGGTGAAAGTATGAACCCTAGGCCTTGTTTCAACGCATTGCCATACCGTTTACGCTCACTTTTATCATTAGTTACCTTGCTGTTTTTATATTTTTAGATTACAAAAACCTATATCTACCATCAATATTGCACTTGTATCACCATCTCTTCACCGAACTAGTGCACCTATACAATTTAGCATTGTATTGGGTGTGTTGGGGACACAAGAGACTCTTTGTTATTTGGTTGCAGATTTACTTGAGAGAGACCATCTTCATCCTACGCCTCCCACGGATTGATAAACCTTAGGTCATCCACTTGAGGGAAATTTGCTACTGTCCTACAAACCTCTGCACTTGGAGGCCCAACAACGTCTACAAGAAGAAGGTTGTGTAGTAGACATCAAGCAGTTTCTAGCGCCGTTGCCGGGGAGGCTAGGTAAGCGGCACTCACACCCTGTCAACTAAGCTCTTTTCTGGCGCCGTTGCCGGGGAGGTGAGTGCTTGAAGGTATATCTTTAGATCTTGCAATCGAATCTTTTTGTTTCTTGTTTTATCACTAGTTTAGTTTAGTTTATAAAAGAAAACTACAAAAAAATGGAATTGAGTCTGCCTCATACGCTTCATCTTTTTAATATCATTCGTGAGTATGATGGAAAGGAAAATTGTGCCAAAGTGTTAGAAGAAGAATGCATTAAAATGTTTGGCACTAAATCTTTGTATGATGAGAAAGATTGCAATGTTGTTAGTATGAATTCTATGAATACCCATGATGCTAATGATATGCAAAGCCACAAGCTTGGGGAAGCTATGTTTGATGAAGATGATATTTTTTGTCCCCCAAGCTTTGATGAGCAAATTTACTATGATGAAAGCATGCCTCCAATCTATGATGATTATTGTGATGACACATATGCCATAAATAATAATGATAACCATGAAACTTGTCATCTTGATCTTAATTTTCAATCACATGATAGTTATTTTCTTGAGTTTGCTCCCACTATTGTTGATGAGAATAAATTTGCTTATGTGGAGAGTAGTAAATTTTCTATGCTTGTAGATCATGAAAAGAATTCTTTAGGTGCTGGTTATATTGTTGAATTCATTCATGATGCTACTGAAAATTATTATGAGGGAGGAATATATACTTGTAGGAATTGCAATAATATCAAGTTTCCTCTCTATGAGCTTAAAGTTTTGAAGTTATGCTTGTTTTGCCTTCCTATGCTAGTTGATTATTGTTCCCATAAGTTGTTTGCTCGCAAAATCCCTATGCATAGGAAGTGGGTTAGACTTAAAAGTGCTAGTCATATTCTTCATGATGCTCTCTTTATGTTTCAATTCTTATGTCTTATGCGAGTATCATTGAAATCATCATGCCTAGCTAGGGGCGTTAAATGTTAGCGCTTGTTGGGAGGCAACCCAATTTTATTTTAGTTTCTTGCTTTTTGGTTCTGTTCAGTAATAACTAATCTATCTAGCCTATGGTTAGATGTGGTTTTATGTTTTAATTAGTGTTTGTGCCAAGTAGAACCTTTGGGAAGACTTGGGTGAAGTCTTTATGATCATGCTGTAAAAAACAGAAACTTTAATGCACACGAGATTAACTAAAAGTTTTTACTGGAGAGTGCTATTTAGTTGATTCTTTTTGCAGATGATTACGAGACAAATTCCTCAGGTCCACAAATTTATTTTAGAATTTTTGGAGTTCCGGAAGTATACGTTTGATACAGATTACTACAGACTGTTCTGTTTTTGACAGATTCTGTTTTCATTATGTTGCTTGCTTATTTTGATGAATCTATGGCTAGTAAAATAGTTTATAAACCATAGAGAAGTTGGAATACAGTAGATTTAACACCAATACAAATAAAGAATGAGTTCATTACAGTACCTTGAAGTGGTGTTTTGTTTTCTTTCGCTAACGGAGCTCACGAGATTTTTTGTTAAGTTTTGTGTCGTGAAGTTTTCAAGTTTTGGGTAAAGATTCGATGGACTATGGAATAAGGAGTGGCAAGAGCCTAAGCTTGGTGATGCCCAAGGCACCCCAAGGTAATATTCAAGGACAACCAAGAGCCTAAGCTTGGGGATGCCCCGGATGGCATCCCCTCTTTCGTCTTCGTTCATCGGTAACTTTACTTGGAGCTATATTTTTATTCACCACATGATCTGTGTTTTGCTTGGAGCGTCGTTTTATTTTCTTTAGCTTTGCTTGCTGTTTGAATAAAATACAAAGATCTAAAATTCTTAAATGTTAGAGAGTCTTCACATAGTTACATAATTATTTAACTACTCATTGATCTTCACTTATATCTTTCGGAGTAGTTTGTCGTTTGCTCTAGTGCTTCACTTATATCTTTTAAAGCACGGCGGTGGTTTTATTTTGAAGAAATATATGAACTCTCATGCTTCACTTATATTATTTTAAGATTCCTAAACAGCATGGTAATTTGCTTTGGTTACGAATTTAGTCCTAATATGATGGGCATCCAAGAGGGATATAATAAAAACTATCATATAAAGTGCATTGAATACTATGAGAAGTTTGATTCCTTATGATTGTTTTGAGATATGAAGATGGTGATATTAAAGTCATGCTAGTTGAGTAGTTGTGAATTTGAGAAATACTTGTTCTAAAGTTTGTGATTCCCGTAGCATGCACATATGGTGAACCGTTATATGATGAAGTCGGAGCATGATTTATTTATTGATTGTCCTCCTTATGAGTGGCGGTCGGGGACGAGCGATGGTCTTTTCCTACCAATCTATCCCCCTAGGAGCATGCGCGTAGTACTTCATTTCGATAACTAATAGATTTTTGCAACAAGTATATGAGTTCTTTATGACTAATGTTGAGTCCATGGATTATACGCACTCTCACCCTTCCACCATTGCTAGCCTCTCTAATACCGCGTACCTTTCGCCGGTATCATACACCCACCATATACCTTCCTTAAAACAGCCACCATACCTACCTATTATGGCATTTCCATAGCCACTCCGAGATATATTGCCATGCAACTTTCCACCGTTCCGTTTATCATGACACGTTCATCGTTGTCATATTGCTTTGCATGATCATGTAGTTGACATAGTATTTGTGGCAAAGCCACCGTTCATAATTCTTTCATACATGTCACTCATGAGTCATTGCATATCCCGGTACTCCGCCGGAGGCATTCACATAGAGTCATATTTTTGTTCTAAGTATTGAGTTGTAATTCTTGAGTTGTAAGTAAATAAAAGTGTGATGATCATCGTTATTAGAGCATTGTTCCAAGTGAGGAAAGGATGATGGAGACTATGATTCCCCCAAAAGTCGGGATGAGACTCCGGACTAAATAAAAAAAGAAAAAAAAGAGGCCATACATAAAGAGTAGAAAAGGCCCAAATAAAAAAATGATGAAAGAAAAAGAGAGAAGGGACAATGCTACTATCCTTTTACCACACTTGTGCTTCAAAGTAGCACCATAATCTTCATGATAGAGAGTCTCCTATGATATCACTTTCATATACAAGTGGGAAATTTTCATAATAGAACTTGGCTTGTATATTCCAATGATGGGCTTCCTCAAAATGCCCTAGGTCTTCGTGAGCAAGCGAGTTGGATGCACACCCACTTAGTTAAGGTGTTATTCTAGTACGAACTCTAGGGTTGTTTGTACACTTATAGGAATAGTCCAACGTATCTATAATTTTTGATTGCTCCATGCTATATTATCTACTATTTTGGACATTATTGGGCTTTATTACTCACTTTTATATTATTTTTGGGACTAACCTATTAACCGGAGGCCCAGCCCAGAATTGTTGTTTTTTGCCTATTTCAGAGTTTCGCAGAAAAAGAATATCAAACGGAGTCCAAACGGAATGAAACCTTCGGGAACGTGATTTTTGGAACGAATAAGATCCAGGAGACTTGGACCCTACGTCAAGAAACAAAAGAGAAGGCCATGAGGTAGGGGGCACGCCTACCCCCCCCCCCCCCAGGGCGTGCCCTCCACCCTCGTGGGCCCCCTGTTGCTCCACCCACGTACTCCTTCCTCCTATATATACCTACGTACCCCAAACGATCAGATACGGAGCCAAAAACCTAATTCCACCGCCGCAACCTTCTGTACCCACGAGATCCCATCTTGGGGCCTGTCCCGGAGCTCCGCCGGAGGGGGCATCGATCACGGAGGGCTTCTACATCAACACCATAGCCCCTCCGATGAAGTGTGAGTAGTTTACCTCAGACCTTCGGGTCCATAGTTATTAGCTAGATGGCTTCTTCTCTCTTTTTGGATCTCAATACAATGTTCTTCCCCTCTCTCGTGGAGATCTATTCGATGTAATCTTCTTTTGCGGTGTGTTTGTTGAGACCGACGAATTGTGGGTTTATGATCAAGTTTATCTATGAACAATATATTGAATCTTCTAAATTATTTTATGTACGATTGGTTATCTTTGCAAGTCTCTTCGAATTATCAGTTTGGTTTGGCCTACTAGATTGATCTTTCTTGCAATGGGAGAAGTGCTTAGCTTTGGGTTCAATCTTGCGGTGTCCTTTCCCAGTGACAGTAGGGGCAGCAAGGCACGTATTGTATTGTTGCCATCGAGGATAACAAGATGGGGTTTTTATCATATTGCATGAATTTATCCCTCTACATCATGTCATCTTGCTTAAGGCGTTACTCTGTTTTTGTGAACTTAATACTCTAGATGCATGCTGGATAGCGGTCGATGAGTGGAGTAATAGTAGTAGATGCAGGCAGGAGTCGGTCTACTTGTCTCGGATGTGATGCCTATATACATGATCATACCTAGATATTCTCATAACTATGCTCAATTCTGTCAATTGATCAATAGTAATTTGTTCACCCACCGTAAAATACTTATGCTCTTGAGAGAAGCCACTAGTGAAACCTATGGCCACCGGGTCTATCTTCATCATATTAATCTTCCAACACTTAGTTATTTCCTTTGCTTTTTACTTTGCTTTTATTTTACTTTGCATCTTTATCACAAAAATACGAAAAATATTATCCTATCATATCTATCAGATCTCACTCTCGTAAGTGAGCGTGAAGGGATTGACAACCCCTTATCGCGTTGGTTGCGAGGATTTATTTGTTTTGTGTAGGTGCGAGGGACTCGCGCGTAGCTTCCTACTGGATTGATACCTTGGTTCTCAAAAACTGAGGGAAATACTTACGCTACTTTGCTGCATCACCCTTTCCCCTTCAAGGGAAAACCAACGCAGTGCTCAAGAGGTAGCAAGAAGGATTTCTAGCGCCGTTGCCGGGGAAGTCTACGCAAAAGTCAACATACCAAGTACCCATCACAATCCCTTATCTCCCGCATTACATTATTTGCCATTTGCCTCTCGTTTTCCTCTCCCCCACTTCACCCTTGCCGTTTTATTTGCCCTCTCTTTTCCGTTCGCCTTCTTCTTTTTGCCCCTCGCTCTTTCTGTCGCTATGTCTGAAATTGGGGAAATTATTGCCAATAATATCATGGAAAATTCTGATGCTCCTGCTGAAGAACTCCGTACCTTGCATACAAAAAGACTTCGAATTGGTAGTGGTAATATTATTGGGAAAGGAGTTATTCAAGATTTCTTTACTTGTGCCGGTGCTTTGCCTTCTATGGGCAGTTCCATTCTTCATAGAACTAGTAGTCTTGCTGATGCTATTTCCATGCTTATAGTTGAACTTGAAAGGCAATTTATGCACTTGCACCCTTGCATACAAAGGATTTTCCTAGAACTTTCTAATATAGAGCATTCTTCTTTTAAGCGTGCCGCTACTATCTTTTTGGCTAATGAGTTTAGATTTATAATAAAAGAGGCCAAAGAAATCTTTGCGCATTATAGGGTGGACGCTGGCCGTCCTCCCATAGAAGCTATCCTCTTTGATCAAGAAGAAATAATGCGTTTTCAATCTCTAGACTATGTTGCTTTCAATGAAAACCTTAGAAAAAAGGTTCCTACCAATGTTCTAGTTGATAGAATTTCTGAACTTAATGATGATTTGGCTATTCGAAATAATGAGCTAGGATATTCTCTCGAGTATAGGCTCACAAAGTTCTGTCAAAAGAATGCTTATAATGATGAAATGGTTGTGCAATACGAAGGGCCGAAGGACGAACCTATACCTCCTAAAATTGATCTTGGGGACTTTTGTCCCATTAAATTTAGCCCTTTTGATTACTTTTGCTTGCCTCAAAGAAAACTTGCTGCCGAACGTAGAGAGTATGAAATGAGTTTCACCGATCTATCCTATTACTATGGCAATACCTAGATCTATTCTTGCTTTTATGCCTAGCTAGGGGCGTTAAACAATAGCGCTTGTTGGGAGGCAACCCAATTTTATTTTTAGTTTTTTTGCTTTTTGCTTCTGTTTAGGAATAAATATTTCTTCTAGCCTCTGTTTAGATGTGTTTTTATGTTTTAATTAGTGTTTGTGCCAAGTTAAACCTATAGGATCTTCTTGGATGATAGTTATTTGATCTTGCTGTAATTTCTAGAAACTTTCTGTTCATGAAAATAATTGTTAAAAATCACCAGAACGTGATAAAATACTGATTCCAATTGCTGCTGATCAATAAACAAATTCTATAGGTCTTCCTATTTTGGCTGATTTTTTGGAGTTCCAGAAGTTTGCGTTAGTTACAGATTACTACAGACTGTTCTGTTTTTGACAGATTCTGTTTTTCGTGTGTTGTTTGCTATTTTGATGAATCTATGGCTAGTAAAATAGTTTATAAACCATAGAGAAGTTGGAATGCAGTAGGTTTAACACAAATATAAATAAATAATGAGTTCATTAGAGTACCTTGAAGTGGTTTTTCGTTTTCTTTCACTGACGGAGCTCACGAGATTTTCTGTTGAGTTTTGTGTTGTGAAGTTTTCAAGTTTTCAAGTTTTGGGTGAAAGATTTGATGGATTACGGAACAAGGAGTGGCAAAAGCCTAAGATTGGGGATGCCCATGGCACCCCCAAGATAATCTAAGGACACCATAAATCCAAAGCTTGGGGATGCCCCGGAAGGCATCCCCTCTTTCGTCTACTACCATCGGTAACTTTACTTGGAGCTATATTTTTATTCACCACATGATATGTGTTTTGCCTGGAGCGTCTTCTATGATTTGAGTCTTTGTTTTTTTAGTTTGCCACAATCATCCTTGCTGTACACACCTTTTGAGAGAGCCATACATGATTTGGAATTTGTTAGAATACTCTATGTGCTTCGCTTATATCTTTTGAGTTATATAGTTTTGCTCTAGTACTTCACTTATATCTTTTAGAGCACGGTGGTGGATTTGTTTTATAGAAACTATTGATCTCTCATGCTTCACTTAGATTATTTTGAGAGTCTTAAATAGCATGGTGATTTGCTTAAATAATCCTAATATGCTTGTTATTCAAGACTAGTAAAAACTTTCTTATGAGTGTGTTGAATACTAAGAAAAGTTTGATGCTTGATAATTGTTTTGAGATATAAAGATGGTGATATTAGAGTCATGCTAGTTGAGTAGTTGTGAATTTGAGAAATACTTGTGTTTAAGTTTGTGATTCCCGTAGCATGCACGTATGATGAACCGTTATGTGATGAAGTCGGAGCATAATTTATTTATTGATTGTCTTCCTTATGAGTGGCGGTCGGGGACGAGCGATGGTCTTTTCCTACTAATCTATCCCCCTAGGAGCATGCGCGTAATACTTTGCTTTGATAACTTGTAGATTTTTGCAATAAGTATATGAGTTCTTTATGACTAATGTGGACTCCATGGATTATACGCACCCTTCTTTCTTCCACCATTGCTAGCCTCTCTAATACCGCGCACTTTGCGCCGGTATCATACACCCACCATATACCTTCCTCAAAACAGCCACCATACCTACCTATCATGGCATTTTCATAGCCATTCCGAGATATATTGCCATGCAACTTTCCACCGTTCCGTTTATTATGACACGCTCCATCATTGTCATATTGCTTTGCATGATCATGTAGTTGACATCGTATTTGTGGCAAAGCCACCGTTCATAATTATTTCATACATGTCACTCTTGATTCTTTGCATATCCCGGTACACCGCCGGAGGCATTCATATAGAGTCATATTTTGTTCTAAGTATCGAGTTGTAATTGTTGAGTTGTAGCATTCCACATCAAAAATTCTGTTTTTATCATTTACCTACTCGAGGACGAGCAGGAATTAAGCTTGGGGATGCTGATACGTCTCCAACGTATCTATAAATTTTTTTGTTCCATGCTATTATATTATCTGTTTTGGATGTTTATGGGCTTTATTAAACACTTTTATATTATTTTTGGGACTAACCTATTAACCCAGAGCCTAGTGCCAGTTTCTGTTTTCCCCTTGTTTCAGTGTTTCGCAGAAAAGGAATATCAAACGGAGTCCAAACGGAACGAAACCTTCGGGAGAGTTAT
Organism: Triticum aestivum; assembly: GCF_018294505.1. NCBI lineage: Eukaryota > Viridiplantae > Streptophyta > Magnoliopsida > Poales > Poaceae > Triticum > Triticum aestivum. Next base: position 326,078,216 of record NC_057808.1, on the reverse strand, counting down.
TTTTGGAACAGAAGCAATCCAGAAGACTTGGGGTGTACGTAAGGGAAGCAACGAGGAAGGCACGAGGCAGGGGGCGCGCCCACCCCCCTGGGCGCGTCCTCCACCCTCGCGGGCCCCTCGTGGCTCCCCTGACGTATTTCTTCCTCCTATATATACCAATATACCCTAAAACCATCGGGGAACAGAATAGATCGGGAGTTCCGCCGCCGCAAGCCTCTGTAGCCACCAAAAACCAATCGGGACCCTATTCCGCACCCTGTCGGAGGGGGGATCCCTCACCGGTGGCCATCTTCATCATCCCAGTGCCCTCCATGACGAGGAGGGAGTAGTTCACCCTCGGGGCTGAGGGTATGTACCAGCAGCTATGTGTTTGATCTCTCTCTCTCGTGTTCTTGAGGTGATACGATCTTGATGTATCGCGAGCTTTGCTATTATAGTTGGATCTTATGATGTCTCTCCCCCTCTACTCTTTTGTAATGGATTGAGTTTTCCCTTTGAAGTTATCTTATCGGATTGAGTCTTTAAGGATTTGAGAACACTTGATGTATGTCTTGCCGTGCTTATCTGTGGTGACAATGGGATATCACGTGATCCACTTGATGTATGTTTTGGTGATCAACTTGCGGGTTCCACCCATGAACCTATGCATAGGGGTTGGCACACATTTTCGTCTTGACTCTCCGGTAGAAACTTTGGGGCACTCTTTGAAGTTCCTTGTGTTGGTTGAATAGATGAATCTGAGATTGTGTGATGCATATCGTATAATTATACCCACGGATACTTGAGGTGACATTGGAGTATCTAGGTGACATTAGGGTTTTGGTTGATGTGTGTCTTAAGGTGTTATTTTACTACGAACTCTAGGGCTGTTTGTGACACTTATAGGAATAGCCCCATGGATTGATCGGAAAGAATAACTTTGAGGTGGTTTCGTACCCTACCATAATCTCTTCGTTTGTTCTCCGCTATTAGTGACTTTGGAGTGACTCTTTGTTGCATGTTGAGGGATGGTTATGTGATCCAATTATGTTATTATTGTTGAGAGAACTTGCACTAGTGAAAGTATGAACCCTAGGCCTTGTTTCAACGCATTGCAATACCGTTTGTGCTCACTTTTATCATTAGTTACCTTGCTGTTTTTATATTTTCAGATTACAAAAACCTATATCTACCATCCATATTGCACTTGTATCACCATCTCTTCACCGAACTAGTGCACCTATACAATTTACCATTGTATTGGGTGTTTTGGGGACACAAGAGACTCTTTTTTATTTGGTTGCAGGGTTGTTTGAGAGAGACCATCTTCATCCTACGCCTCCCACGGATTGATAAACCTTAGGTCATCCACTTGAGGGAAATTTGCTACTGTCCTACAAACCTCTGCACTTGGAGGCCCAACAACGTCTACAAGAAGAAGGTTGCGTAGTAGACATCAAGCAGTTTCTGTTTACCTCTGTGTGCCATCGATCACGGAGGGATTCTACATCAACACCATAGCCCCTCCGATGAAGTGTGAGTAGTTTACCTCAGACCTTCGGGTCCATAGTTATTAGCTAGATGGCTTCTTCTCTCTTTTTGGATCTCAATACAATGTTCTCCCCCTCTCTCGTGGAGATCTATTTGATGTAATCTTCTTTTGCGGTGTGTTTGTTGAGACCGATGAATTGTGGGTTTATGATCAAGTTTATATATGAACAATATTTGAATCTTCTGAATTCTTTTATGTATGATTGGTTATCTTTGCAAGTCTCTTCGAATTATCAGTTTGGTTTGGCCTACTAGATTGATCTTTCTTGCAATGGGAGAAGTGCTTAGCTTTGGGTTCAATCTTGCGGTGTTCTTTTGTGACGCCCCCGATTTGACCGTACACTAATCATGCACGCAAACGTGTACGATGAAGATTAGGGACTCACGGGAAGATATCACAACACAACTCTAAAACATAAATAAGTCATACAAGCATCATAATAGAAGCCAGGGGCCTCGAGGGCTCGAATACAAGTGCTCGATCATAGACGAGTCAGCGGAAGCAACAATATCTGAGTACAGACATAAGTTAAACAAGTTTGCCTTAAGAAGGCTAGCACAAAAGTAACAACGATCGAAAAGGCAAGGCCTCCTGCCTGGGACCTCCTAACTACTCCTCGAAGCCGAACTCCATGTAGAATCATCCTCGGGATCTCTAGCTCCTGGACTCCAGCATCTGGTTGCGACAACCAGGTATAGAAAGAGGAAAAGAGGGAGAAAAGCAACCGTGAGTACTCATCCAAAGTACTCGCAAGCAAGGAGCTACACTACATATGCATGGGTATATGTGTAAAGGACCATATCGATGGACTGAACTGCAGAATGCCAGAATAAGGGGGGGATAGCTAGTTCTGTCGAAGACTACGCTTCTGGCCATCTCCATCTTGCAGCATGTAGAAGAGAGTAGATTGAAGTCCTCCAAGTAGTATCGCATAGCATAATCCTACCCGGCGATCCCCTCCTCGTCGCCCTGTTAGAGAGCGGTCACCGGGTTGTATCTGGCACTTGGAAGGATGTGTTTTATTAAATATCCGGTTCTAGTTGTCATAAGCTCAAGGTACAACTCCGGGTCGTCCTTTTACCGAGGGACACGGCTATTCGAATAGATAAACTTCCCTGCAGGGGTGCACCACATAACCCAACACGCTCGATCCCATTTGGCCGGACACACTTTTCTGGGTCATGCCCGGCCTTGGAAGATCAACACGTCGCAGCCCCACCTAGGCTCAACAGAGAGGTCAGCACGCCGGTCTAAATCCTATGCGCGCAGGGGTCTGGGCCCATCGCCCATTGCACACCTGCACGTTGTGAGGGCGGCCGGAAGCAGACCTAGCCTAGCAGGCGTTCCAGTCCAATCCGGCGCGCGCCGCTCCGTCGCTGACGTCAAGAAGAGCTTCGGCTGATACCACGACGTCGAGTGCCCATAACTGTTCCCGCGTAGCTGGTTAGTGCGTATAGACCAAATGGCCAGACTCACATCAAATACCAAGATCTCGTTAAGCGTGTTAAGTATCCGCGAATGCCGACCAGGGCCAGACCCACCTCTCTCCTAGGTGGTCTCAACCTGCCCTATCGCTCCACCACAAAGTAACAGTCGGGGGCCGTCAGGAACCCAGGCCCACCTCTACCGGGATGGAGCCACCTGTCCTTTCAGCCCCCTCATCATAATCACTTGCGGGTACTCAACGAGCCGACCCGACTTTAGTCACCACATGTGTCATGTATAATTGTATATAGTATATACCCGTGATCACCTCCCGAAGTGATCACGGCCCAGTAGTATAGCATGGCAGACGGACAAGAGTGTAGGGCCACTAATGGAACACTAGCATCCTATACTAAGCAGTAGGATAGCAGGTAAGGGTAACAACTGTAGCAACAATGACAGGCTATGCAACAGAATAGGATTAACCAAAATCAGTAACATGCTACACTACTCTAATGCAAGCAGTATAGAGAAGAATAGGCGATATCTGGTGATCAAGGGGGGGCTTCCCTGGTTGCTCTGGCAAGGAGTGGTCGTCAACACCGTAGTCGAACTGGGGGTCGCCGACAGTCTCGGGGTCTACCGGAAAGAAGTAACGAAGGGGGAACACAATAAATATCAAAGCAATCAAAGCATCACAAAGTGTAACATGGCATTACGCGGTGCTAGAGGTGACCTAACGTAGTAGTAGGTGCTACTGGCGAAGGGGGGAAACATCCGGGAAAGTATTCCCGATGTTTCGCGTTTTCGGACAGATGGACCGGAGGTGAAATGTTGCAGGTTCACTATGCTAGGGACGTGTGGTGAACGAACGGACTGCGTATTCGGATTCGTCTCGTCTTTCTGAGCAACTTTCATGTACAAAGTATTTTCATCCGAGCTACGGATTATTTTATATTAATTTTCAAAGCTTTATTCATTTTTTGAATTTAATTTAATTCGAAATAAATGTGAATTGCTAGGTGCACCCAGCTCTGGGTACACATAAGTGTACCAGAGGGGCTGACATGTGGGCCAAGGGGACCCAGTTGACCAGTCAAAGTTTGACCGGTCAACAGGGGTGGGGCCCCCTGTCATTCTCTGATTTACCTAACTATAGTTTAAATAGTTGATTAGTAGGTTAACTAAAGTTAGGTTAATTAAGCAGCTTAATTAAGTTAATTAACTAATTAATTAATTTTAATTCTTATTATTATTATTATTTTTGTGCGCTCGTTTTCTGGGGCGGGTCCCATTGGTCAGCTGCCCAGAGGGCCTAACGCGCTCGCGGGCAAGCAGCCTACGGGCGCAGGGGCGCTGCGGGTGCTCGACCTGGGCGAGGGCCGAGCGGGCGCCCTTTGGCGCCGGCACGGCGCAAGCAGCGGACGCCGGAGGTGGCCGCGGGCACGGTGGAGCGAAGCAGCTGCGGGGTTGGGGCGGCGGAGCCGCGGTGAGGTAGTGGCCGGAGCAGGGAGGCGCGGTCGGCGGCCGTTATTGCAGGCCACGACGAAAGCGTCTAGGCGCACGCGGCGAGGGCAGCGCCAGCAGTAGCAGAGCGGCTGTGAGCAGCGGGCGGGGCCGGCGAGGCAGCGATGGGCGTGGTGGTGTGCACGCGCGCGGCGAGGGACACGGTTAGGGGACGGGGGCGTCCAGGACCTACGCGGGGGCGACGGAGCGCGACCAGGCGCGTGCGGCACGTGGCCGGGAGTTTGTGGAGCGCTGCGAGCGCATCTCAGGGGCGTGTGACGCAGGCAGAGCAGGTGGGAAGGAGGGACAGAGAGGGATCTCACATGCGTCGTGAGAAGAGGGTTCGGCGAGGCGCGGGGAGGCCGTCGGGGAGGGGATGAGGACGGGGGGGCAGGGATGAGGTATTCCGGCGAGGCAGCACCGGCGATGACGTCGGCATCGCGGCGTCGAGGCGAGGAGGCCGTGGCACGGGTGAGAAGGGGGTCATCGCTGGCGGGGCGGGTCGTCCACCGTAGCAGGGTCGTCGGGCGGGGGGGGGGGGCTCGAGCACGGCGCCCTGCGAAACCAGGGCGGCGGCCCGATCCAGATCGTGGGAGGGGGTGAGAGGAGTGGGGATCAAGAGGAGTGGGGGGTTAGGGTTTCTGGTAGTGGGGGGGGTTATAGGTGGGGTGGGCCGACCTGGTGGCCCCGTTGGGCCGAACGGCCCAGGGGAGGGGGTCTTTTGTTTATTTTGTTTTCTTTTACTTTTTCATATTTTTCTTTTCTGTTTGTTTAATCTTTCAAATTGTTTTAGTTATGTCAAACATATAGTTAGCACCTAAACTAGTAATAGTAATTATACCACTGCCACAAGTATTCTTGTAGTTATAAAAAGTAGTTTTCAATAATTTAACCATTTAAGAGATGTTTACATAATTATTTTAGCTACTGATTCAATTAGTTTAGTGCATTTAAACATTTTATAAAGACTTGCTTTCTCCACCAATATATCTTATGAATTATTTGTCACAATAAGAACATTTTAGTTTTGACTTTTGAACACTTTAATTGTTTGACTTGTTTTTGAATCGGTTTTGAAGTAACACGAGCTTAGCAATGGTAACTGAGGTGACGTGGCATCATTAGCAGGGAATTACTGTAGTCTACTTATCCGGGCGTCACACCTTTCCAAGTGACAGTAGGGGCAGCAAGGCACGTATTGTATTGTTGCCATCGAGGATAACAAGATGGGGTTTTTATCATATTGCATGAATTTATCCCTCTACATCATGTCATCTTGCTTAAGGCGTTACTCTGTTTTTATGAACTTAATACTCTATATGCATGCTGGATAGCGGTCGATGAGTGGAGTAATAGTAGTAGATGCAGGCAGGAGTCGGTCTACTTGTCTCGGACGTGATGCCTATATACATGATCATACCTAGATATTCTCATAACTATGCTCAATTCTGTCAATTGCTCAACAGTAATTTGTTCACCCACCGTAAAAGACTTATGCTCTTGAGAGAAGCCACTAGTGAAACCTATGGCCCCCGGGTCTATCTTCATCATATTAATCTTCCAAGACTTACTTATTTCTTTGCTTTTTACTTTGCTTTTATTTTACTTTGCATCTTTATCACAAATATACCAAAAATATTATCCTATCATATCTATCAGATCTCACTCTCGTAAGTGACCGTGAAGGGATTGACAACCCCTTATCGCGTTGGTTGCGAGGATTTATTTGTTTTGTGTAGGTGCGAGGGACTCACGCGTAGCCTCCTACTGGATTGATACCTTGGTTCTCAAAAACCGAGGGAAATACTTACGCTACTTTGCTGCATCACCCTTTCCTCTTCAAGGGAAAACCAACGCAGTTCTCAAGAGGTAGCAAGAAGGATTTCTGGCGCCGTTGCCGAGGAGGTTTACGCAAAAGTCAACATACCAAGTACCCATCACAATCCCTTATCTCCCGCATTACATTATTTGCCATTTGCCTCTCGTTTTCCTCTCCCCCACTTCACCTTTGCCGTTTTATTCGCCCTCTCTTTTTTGTTCGCCTTCTTCCCGTATGTATCTTTCTTTGTGTTTCCATGCGCCTTCTATTTGCTTGCATCTTTGCTTGCTAAAAATCTATTGGTATGGATCCACTTAAAGTGTTCTACTTGGATCATCTTCGATCCCTATGCGCTTATGCTGAAACCCCAACTAGCCTAGTTGATGGGAAATCTTTAGATGAGCATGCTCATTTTGTGCGTCATCGTTTGTCTGAAAAGGGGAAGCTCTTATGGTATCATATAAATAGTTTGCTATGCTATGCTTGGAATCTTTGTGAAATGTGTGATTTTATTTGTTGCCCTAAGAACCCTAAAAAACACCTTCCCTACCTATGTGAGTTCAATGATAATGAAATCTTATCTTCTTATGCAAAGGGTGTTTATAGTTACTATGATATCGAACAAATCAAAGAATTTGTCATTTTTAAGGGTGCTCATGAAGTTGCTTCTTTGATTGAAAAGTATGATTTTACCCTCAACAAATCTGAAAATTCCGTCATACTTAAATATTGCAATGAAAACTTTGCTCATAATGTCTATGTCCAATAATTTATTGAAAGAATGACCGTTGCTTTGGAAGAAAATAATGATATGCATGAATCTATAGATAATGATGATTCCGATGATTTGGTTGAAATATCCCTTGATGAACATGATGCTTGCTATTCTTGTGGCCATGATGCCAATATTTATGAAGATGAATTTGCTATAGTTCCGTATGTTAAACATGAGATCATTGCTATTGCACCCATACTTGATAGTTCCTTCGATAAAAAGCATGATTGCAATGATTTTACTATAAATTCTCTTGATGTCAATTGTGCTAATAATATGCAAACCCTAAGCCTTTCATCAAGAAGGTTGAGGTAGTAACACTTTTATTTCTTGGACTCCGGTCTATTAGTAGATCCTTTAGTGTGCCATTGAGAATAATTAACCATAATATTATCTAGGAGTTTAGTAGCTTCTCCTAAAGTGGTTTCCATAAAAGTGCCTCCCGCGGCCGCATCTAAAAGATTTCTAGAAGCAAAATTCAATCCGGCATAAAATTTTTGTATAATCATCCACAAATTCAAACCATGAGTAGGGCAATTACGTGTCATTAATTTCATCCTCTCCCAAGCTTGTGCAACATGTTCATGATCAAGTTGCTTAAAATTCATAATATCGTTTCTAAGAGAGATGATCTTAGCGGGAGGAAAATACTTAGAGATAAAAGCATCTTTGCACTTGTCCATGAATCAATACTATTTCTAGGCAAATACGAAAACCAAGCTTTAGCACGATCTCTAAGCGAAAAAGGAAATAGCTTCAATTTAACAATATCATTATCAACATCTTTCTTCTTTTGCATATCACACAAATCAACGAAGCTATTTAGATGAGTAGCGGCATCTTCACTAGGAAGGCCGGCGAATTGATCTTTCATGACAAGATTCAACAAAGCAGCATTGAGTTCACAAGATTCAGTATTGGTAAGAGGAGCAATCGGAGTGCTAAGGAAGATTGCTTTATGAAAGCGTGTTCTTCAAATTTCTATGAAAATAAAGATGAAGATCTAAAAGTTATTGATGTGTCCCCTATTAAATCCTTGTTTTGAAATATGAATCTTGATAATGATGGGATTGAATATGATCCACCTTTACCTAGAAGACGTTCCAAAAATTCGGAGTTTTTAGATCTTGATGCTAGATTTGATAAAAGTGGGATTGAAGAAATCAAAACCCTAGATGATAATAAACCCAATATTTTGGATTTCAAGGAATTTAATTATGAAAATTGCTCTTTGATAGATTGTATTTCCTTGTTGCAATCAGTGCTAAATTCTCCTCATGCTTATAGTCAAAATAAGGCTTTTACCAAACATATCGTTGATGCCTTGATGCAATCTTATGAAGAAAGGCTTGAGTTGGAAGTTTGTATCCCTAGAAAACTTTATGATGAGTGGGAACCTACTATTAAGATTAAGATTAAGGATCATGAGTTCTATGCTTTATGTGATTTGGGTGCTAGTGTTTCCACTATTCCCAAAACTTTGTGCGATTTGCTAGATTTCCGTGATTTTGATGATTGCTCTGTAAACTTGCACCTTGCGGATTCCACTATTAAGAAACCTATGGGAAGAATTAATGATGTTCTTATTGTTGCAAATAGGAATTATGTGCCCGTAGATTTTATCGTTCTTGACATAGATTGCAATCCTTCATGTCCTATTATTCTTGGTAGACCTTTCCTTAGAACGATTGGTGCAATTATTGATATGAAGGAAGGGAATATTAGATTCCAATTTCCATTAAAGAAAGGCATGGAACACTTCCCTAGGAAGAAAATAAAATTACCATATGAATCTATCATGAGAGCCACTTATGGATTGCCTACCAAAGATGGCAATACCTAGATCTATTCTTGCTTTTATGCCTAGCTAGGGGCGTTAAACAATAGCGTGTTGGGAGGCAACCCAATTTCATTTTTTTTGCTTTTTGCTTCTGTTTAGGAATAAATATTTGTTCTAGCCTATGGTTAGATGTGTTTTTATGTTTTAATTAGTGTTTGTGCCAAGTTAAACCTATAGGATCTTCTTGGATGATAGTTATTTGATCTTGCTGTAATTTCCAGAAACTTTCTGTTCACAAAAATAATTGTTAAAAATAACCAGAACGTGATAAAATACTGATTCCAATTTGTGCTGATCAATAAACAAATTGTCTAGGTCATCCTATTTTGGCTGATTTTTTGGAGTTCCAGAAATTTGCGTTAGTTACAGATTACTTCAGACTGTTCTGTTTCTTACAGATTCTGTTTTTCGTGTGTTGTTTGCTTATTTTGATGAATCTATGGCTAGTAAAATAGTTTATAAACCATAGAGAAGTTGTAATACAGTAGGTTTAACACCAATATAAATAAATAATGAGTTCATTACAGTACCTTGAAGTGGTCTTTTGTTTTCTTTCACTAACGGAGCTCACGAGATTTTCTGTTGAGTTTTGTATTGTGAAGTTTTCAAGTTTTGGGTGAAAGATTTGATGGATTATGGAACAAGGAGTGGCAAGAGCCTAAGATTTCGGATGCCCATGGCACCCCCAAGATAATATAAGGACACCATAAAGCCAAAGCTTGGGGATGCCCCGGAAGGCATCCCCTCTTTCGTCTACTTCCATCGGTAACTTTACTTGGAGCTATATTTTTATTCACCACATGATATGTGTTTTGCTTGGAGCGTCTTCTATGATTTGAGTCTTTGTTTTTTTAGTTTGCCACAATCATCCTTGCTGTACACACCTTTTGAGAGAGCCATACATGATTTGGAATTTGTTAGAATACTCTATGTGCTTCGCTTATATCTTTTGAGTTATATAGTTTTGCTCTAGTACTTCACTTATATCTTTTAGAGCACGGTGGTGGATTTGTTTTATAGAAACTATTGATCTCTCATGCTTCACTTAGATTATTTTGAGTGTCTTAAATAGCATGGTAATTTGCTTAAATAATCCTAATATGCTTGGTATTCAAGATGAGTAAAAACTTTCTTATGAGTGTGTTGAATACTAAGAAAAGTTTGATGCTTGATAATTGTTTTGAGATATAAAGATGGTGATATTAGAGTCATGATAGTTGAGTAGTTGTGAATTTGAGAAATATTTGTGTTAAAGTTTGTGATTCCCGTAGCATGCACGTATGGTGAACCGTTATGTGATGAAGTCGGAGCATAATTTATTTATTGATTGTCTTCCTTATGAGTGGCGGTCGGGGACGAGCAATGGTCTTTTCCTACCAATCTATCCCCCTAGGAGCATGCGCGTAATACTTTGCTTTGATAACTTGTAGATTTTTGCAATAAGTATATGAGTTCTTTATGACTAATGTTGAGTCCAGGGATTATACGCACCCTTCTTTCTTCCACCATTGCTAGCCTCTCGAATACCGCACACTTTTCGCCGGTATCATTCACCCACCATATACCTTCCTCAAAACAGCCACCATACCAACCTATCATGGCATTTCCATAGCCATTCCGAGATATATTGCCATGCAACTTTCCACCGTTCCGTTTATTATGACACGCTCCATCATTGTCATATTGCTTTGCATGATCATGTAGTTGACATCGTATTTGTGGCAAAGCCACCGTTCATAATTATTTCATACATGTCACTCTTGATTCTTTACATATCCCGGTACACCACTGGAGGCATTCATATAGAGTCATATTTTGTTCTAAGTATCGAGTTGTAATTGTTGAGTTGTAAGAAAATAAAAGTGTGATGATCTTCATTTTTAGAGCATTGTCCGAAGTGAGGAAAAGGATGATGGAGACTATGATTCCCCCACAAGTCGGGATGAGACTCCGGACGAAAAAAAAGAGGCCATAAAAAAAGGCCCAAACAAAAAAATGAGAGAAAAGACAGAAGGACAATGTTACTATCCTTTTACCACACTTGTGCTTCAAAGTAGCACCATGATCTTCATGATAGAGAGTCTCTCATTTTGTCACTTTCATATACTAGTGGGAATTTTTCATTATAGAACTTGGCTTGTATATTCCAATGATGGGCTTCCTCAAAATGCCCTAGGTCTTCGTGAGCAAGCAAGTTGGATGCACACCCACTTAGTGTTGGAAATATGCCCTAGAGGCAATAATGAAATGGTTATTATTATATTTCCTTGTTCATGATAATTCTCTATTGTTCGTGGTATAATTGTGTTATCCGGAAATCGTAATACATGTGTGAACACATAGACCATAACATGTCCCTAGTGAGCCTCTATTGACTAGCTCGTTGATCAATAGATGGTTACGGTTTCCTGATCATGGACATTGGATGTCATTGATAACGGGATCACATCATTAGGAGAATGATGTGATGGACAAGACCCAATCCTAAGCATAGCACTAGATCGTGTAGTTCGTTTGCTAAAGCTTTTCTAATGTCAACTATCATTTCCTTAGACCATGAGATCATGCAACTCTCGGATACCGTAGGAATGCTTTGGTGGACCAAACGCCACAACGTAACTGGGTGGCTATAAAGGTGCACTACAGGTATCTCCGAAAGTGTCTGTTGGGTTGGCACGGATCGAGACTGGGATATGTCACTCCGTATGACGGAGAGGTATCTCTGGGCCCACTCGGTAATGCATCATCATAATGAGCTCAATGTGACTAAGTAGTTAGTCGCGGGATCATGCATTATGGAACGAGTAAAGTGACTTGCCGGTAACGAGATTGAACGAGGTATTGGGATACCGACGATCGAATATTGGGCAAGTAACGTACCGATTGACAAACGGAATTGTATACGGGATTGCTTGAATCCTCGAGATCGTGGTTCATCCGATGAGATCATCGTGGAACATGTGAGAGCCAACATGGGTATCCAGATCCCGCTGTTGGTTATTGGCTAGAGAGCTGTCTCAGTCATGTATGCATGATTCCCGAACCCGTAGGGTCTACACACTTAAGGTTCGATGACGCTAGGGTTATAAGGAAGATTTGTATGTGATTACCGAATGTTTTTCGGAGTCCCGGATGAGATCCCGGACGTCACGAGGAGTTCCGGAATGGTCCGGAGGTGAAGATTTATATATGTGAAGTCATCATACGGTCACCGGAAGTGTTCGAGGGTATGTCGGTATTGTACCGGGGCCACCGAAGGGGTTCCGGGGGTCCACCGGGAGGGTCCACCTGCCCCGGAGGGCCCTATGGGCTGTATGTGGAAGGGAACCAGCCCCTAAGTGGGCTGGGCACCATCCCCCCTAGGGCCCATGCGCCTAGGGTTGGGGGAACCCTAAAGGGGGCACCTCCCTTGCTTGGGGGGCAAGCCCCCTCCCCCTTGGCCGCCGCCCCCCCCCCCCTCTAGATCTCATCTAGAGGGGCCAGCACCCTTCCCCCTTCTCCCTAGAAATAGAGGGGTGGAGGGAGGGCTGCAGCACCACATCCAAGGCGCAGCCCCTCCCCTCCCCAACACCTCTCCTCCTCCGCGTGAGCTTGGCGAAGCCCTACCGGAGAACTGCCACTCCATCACCACCACGCCATTGTGCTGCTGTTGGAGCCCTCTTCCTCAACCTCTCCCTCCTCCTTGCTGGATCAAGGTGCGGGAGACGTCATCGGGCTGCACGTGTGTTGAACGCGGAGGTGCCGTTGTTCGGCGCTAGGATCGGAATCCACCGCGATCTGAATCGCTACGAGTACGACTCCCTCATCCGCGTTCTTGCAACGCTTTCGTCTCGCGATATTCAACGGTACGAAGATGCACTCCCCTCTCTCTCGTTGCTAGTTACTCCATAGATTGATCTTGGTGATGCGTAGAAATTTTTTAATTTCTGCAACGATCCCCAACAGTGGCATCATGAGCTAGGTCTATGCGTAGTTTCTATGCACGAGTAGAACACAAGTTGTTGTGGGCGTCGATTTTTTCAATTTACTTGCCGTTACTAGTCTTATCTTGATTCGGCGGCATCGTGGGATGAAGCGGCCCGGACCGACCTTACACGTACGCTTACGTGAGACAGGTTCCACCGACTGACATGCACTAGTTGCATAAGGTGGCTAGCGGGTGTCTGTCTGTCCCACTTTAGTCGGATCGGATTCGATGAAAAGGGTCCTTATGAAGGGTAAATAGAAATTGGCATATCACGTTGTGGTTTTGGCGTAGGTAAGAAACGTTCTTGCTAGAAACCTATAGCAGCCACGTAAAAAATTTGCAACAACAATTAGAGGACGTCTAACTTGTTTTTGCAGCATGTGTCATGTGATGTGATATGGCCAGAAGAATGTGATGAATGATATATGTGATGTATGAGATTGATCATGTTCTTGTAATAGGAATCACGACTTGCATGTCGATGAGTATGACAACCGGCAGGAGCCATAGGAGTTGTCTTAATTTATTTATGACCTGCGTGTCAACTGAAACGTCATGTAATTACTTTACTTTATTGCTAACCGTTAGCCATAGTAGTAGAAGTAATAGTTGGCGAGACAACTTCATGAAGACACGATGATGGAGATCATGGTGTCATGCCGGTGACGATGATGATCATGGCGCCCCGAAGATGGAGATCAAGAGGAGCAAAATGATATTGGCCATATCATGTCACTATTTGATTGCATGTGATGTTTATCATGTTTTACATCTTATTTGCTTAGAACGACGGTAGCCTAAATAAGATGATCTCTCACTAAAATTTCAAGAATTGTGTTCCCCCTAACTGTACACCGTTGCTAAAGTCCGTTGTTCCGAAGCACCACGTGATGATCGGGTGTGATAGGTCCTAACGTTCGCATACAACGGGTGTAAGCCAGATTTACACATGCAATACACTTAGGTTGACTTAACGAGCCTAGCATGTACAGACATGGCCTCGGAACACGGAAGAACGAAAGGTCGAACATGAGTCGTATAGAAGATACGATCAACATGAAGATGTTCACCGATGATGACTAGTCCGTCTCACGTGACGATCGGACACGGCCTAGTTGACTCGGATCATGTATCACTTAGATGACTAGAGGGATGTCTGTCTGAGTGGGAGTTCATTAATAATTTGATTAGATGAACTTAATTATCATGAACTTAGTCTAAAATCTTTACAATATGTCTTGTAGATCAAATGGCCCACGCTAATGTCAACCTCAACTTCAACGCGTTCCTAGAGAAAACCAAGCTGAAAGACGATGGTAGCAACTATACGGACTGGGTCCGGAACTTGAGGATCATCCTCATAGCTGCCAAGAAAGCATATGTCCTTGAAGCACCGCTAGGTGAAGCACCCGTCCCAGCAAACCAAGACGTTATGAACGCCTGGCAAACACGTGTTGATAATTACTCCCTGGTTCAGTGCGGCATGCTTTACAGCTTAGAACCAGGGCTCCAAAAGTGTTTCGAGCAGCACGGAGCATATGAGATGTTCCAAGAGGTGAAAATGGTTTTCCAAGCTCATGCCCGGGTCGAGAGATATGAAGTCTCTGACAAGTTCTACAGTTGTAAGATGGAGGAGAATAGTTCTGTCAGCGAACACATACTCAAAATGTCTGGGTTGCACAACCGCTTGTCTCAGCTGGGAGTTAATCTCCCGGATGACGCGGTCGTCGACAGAATCCTTCAGTCGCTTCCACCTAGCTACAAGAGCTTTGTGATGAACTTCAATATGCAGGGGATGGAGAAAACCATTCCTGAGGTATATTCGATGCTAAAATCAGCGGAGGTGGAGATCAAAAAGGAACATCAAGTGTTGATGGTGAATAAGACCACTAAGTTCAAGAAAGGCAAGGGTAAAAAGAGCTTCAAGAAAGACGGCAAGGGAGTTGCCGCGCCCGATAAGCAAGCTACCGGGAAGAAGACAAAGAATGGACCCAAGCCTGAGACTGAGTGCTTTTATTGCAAGGGAAACGGTCACTGGAAGCGGAACTGCCCCAAGTACTTAGCGGACAAGAAGGCCGGCAACACCAAAGGTATATGTGATATACATGTCATTGATGTGTACCTTACCAGTACTCGTAGTAGCTCCTGGGTATTTGATACCGGTGCGGTTGCTCATATTTGTAACTCAAAACAGGAGCTGCGGAATAAGCGAAGACTGGCGAAGGACGAGGTGACGATGCGCGTCGGGAATGGTTCCAAGGTCGATGTGATCGCCGTCGGCACGCTACCTCTACATTTACCTACGGGGTTAGTTTTAAACCTCAATAATTGTTATTTAGTGCCAGCTTTGAGCATGAGCATTGTATCTGGATCTCGTTTGATGCGAGATGGCTACTCATTTAAATCTGAGAATAATGGTTGTTCTATTTATATGAGAGATATGTTTTATGGTCATGCCCCGCTGGTCAATGGTTTATTCTTAATGAATCTCGAATGTGATGTTACACATATTCATAGTGTGAATGCCAAGAAATGTAAGGTTGATAATGATAGTCCCACATACTTGTGGCACTGCCGCCTTGGTCACATTGGTGTCAAACACATGAAGAAACTCCATGCAGATGGACTTTTGGAGTCTCTTGATTATGAATCATTTGACAGTGTGAACCATGCCTCATGAGCAAAATGACCAAGACTCCATTCTCCGGAACAATGGAGCGAGCAACCAACTTATTGGAAATCATACATACTGATGTGTGCGGTCCAATGAGCGTTGAGGCTCGCGGTGGCTATCATTATGTTCTCACCCTCACTGATGACTTAAGTAGATATGGGTATGTCTACTTAATGAAACACAAGTCTGAGACCTTTGAAAAGTTCAAGGAATTTTAGAGTGAGGTTGAGAATCAACGTGACAGGAAAATAAAGTTCTTATGATCAGATCGTGGAGGGGAATATTTGAGTCACGAATTTGGCACACACTTAAGGAAATGTGGAATTGTTTCACAACTCACGCCGCCTGGAACACCTCAGCGTAATGGTGTGTCCGAACGTCGTAATCGCACTCTATTGGATATGGTGCGATCTATGATGTCTCTTACCGATCTACCGCTATCATTTTGGGGTTATGCTTTAGAGACTGCCGCATTCACTTTAAATAGGGCTCCGTCGAAATCCGTTGAGACGACACCGTATGAATTATGGTTTGGAAAGAAACCTAAGCTGTCGTTTCTTAAAGTTTGGGGATGCGATGCTTATGTCAAGAAACTTCAACCTGAAAAGCTCGAACCCAAGTCGGAAAAATGCGTCTTCATAGGATACCCTAAGGAAACCATTGGGTATACCTTCTACCTCAGATCCGAAGGCAAGATCTTCGTTGCCAAGAACGGGTCCTTTCTGGAGAAAGAGTTTCTCTCGAAATAAGTAAGTGGGAGGAAAGTGGAAATTGATGAGATGACCCCTCTCGAACCAGAAAGTAGCGCAACACAAGAAAATGTTTCTGTGGTGCCTGCACCGTAATGATGACGATCATGATCAAGTTACCACTGAACTTCGTAGGTCCACAAGGACATGTTCCGCACCAGAGTAGTACGGCAACCCTGTCCTGGAAATCATGTTGTTGGACAACGATGAACCTTCGAACTATGAAGAAGCAATGGCGGGACCAGATTCCAACAAATGGCTTGAAGCCATGCAATCCGAGATAGGATCCATGTATGAAAACAAAGTATGGACTTTGACAGACTTGCCCGATGATCGGCGAGCGATAGAAAATAAATGGATCTTTAAGAAGAAGACGGACGCGGATGGAAATGTTACCATCTATAAAGCTCGACTTGTCACTAAGGGTTATCGACAAGTTCAAGGAGTTGACTACGATGAGACCTTCTCACCCGTAGCGAAGCTGAAGTCCGTCCGAATCATGTTAGCAATTGCCGCATTCTACGATTATGAAATATGGCAAATGGACGTCAAAACGGCATTCCTTAACGGCTTCCTTAAGGAAGAATTGTATATGATGCAGCCAGAAGGTTTTGTCGATCCTAAGAATGCTGACAAGGTATGCAAGCTCCAGCGCTCAATCTATGGGCTGGTGCAGGCATCTCGGAGTTGGAACATTCGCTTTGATGAGATGATCAAAGCGTTTGGTTTTACACAGACTTATGGAGAAGCCTGTGTTTACAAAAAGTGAGTGGGAGCTCCGTAGCATTTCTCATATTATATGTTGATGACGTACTATTGATGGGAAATGATATAGAATTCTTGGAAAGCATAAAGGCCTATTTGAATAAGTGTTTTTCAATGAAGGACCTTGGAGAAGTTGCTTACATATTAGGCATCAAGATCTATAGAGATAGATCGAGACGCCTCACAGGTCTTTCACAAAGCACATACCTTGACAAGATATTGAAGAAGTTCCATATGGATCAGTCCAAGAAGGGGTTCTTGCCTGTATTGCAAGGTGTGAGATTGAGCACGGCTCAATGCCCGACCACGGCAGAAGATAGAGAAAAGATGAGTGTCATCCCCTATGCCTCGTCCATAGGGTCTATTATGTATGCCATGCTGTGTACTAGACCTGATGTAAACCTTGCCGTAAGTTTGGTAGGAAGGTACCAAAGTAATCCCGGCATGGAACACTGAACAGCGGTCAAGAACATCCTGAAGTACCTGAAAAGGACTAAGGATATGTTTCTCATTTATGGAGGTGACGAAGAGCTCGTCGTAAAGGGTTACGTTGATGCTGGCTTCGACACAGATCTGGATGACTCTAAGTCACAAACCAGATACGTGTATATTTTGAATGGTGGGACAGTCGGCTGGTGCAGTTGCAAGAAAAGCATCGTGGCGGGATCTATATGTGAAGCGGAGTACATGGCAGCCTCGGAGGCAGCACATGAAGCAATCTGGATGAAGGAGTTCATTGCCGACCTAGGAGTTATTCCCAATGCATCGCGGCCGATGACTCTCTTCTGTGACAACACTGGAGCTATTGCCCTTGCCAAGGAGCCCAGGTTTCACAAGAAGACCAGGCACATCAAGCGTCGCTTCAACTCCATTCGTGAAAATGTTCAAAATGGAGACATAGATATTTGTAAAGTGCATACGGATTTGAATGTCGCAGATTCGTTGACTAAACCTCTTCCACGGGCGAAACATGATCAACACCAGAACTCTATGCACTACAAAAAAAGACACATCCGTGACATTTTGGGCCAAACGAATTTTTTTTCTGTCATACATATGACACTTCTATGACGATAATTGTGACAAAACCCGGTATCATCATAGATGAGGTGGGCTCCTACTTCTATGACAAAAAATCATGACAGAAAATGGGCTTTTCGTCCTGGGCGGGCCGGAGACGCAGCTGCATGACATTCTTTGGGCCGTCCATGACGGAAAAAACCGTGGTAGAAGCGAGGGCGAGGAAAATTTCGGGGAGTTCCCGGTTACGGTGGGAGGTCGGGGGCCGAGCGATGCGCGTTTCTCTCATACACGTACGCGCGTGTGTGTGAGGCATTGGCTCTAACTGAACCCGAGCGAGGCGTTGGGCTCTAACTGAACCCGAGCGATTGCACTGCAGGCTACGCGTTACTGAACCCGAGCGATCGATCGATGGCTGTTAACTGAACCCGATCGAGCGATTCCTTCTCTACTGCTGCTAACTGAAGCCGATCGATGCTGCCTCTGGGATGAACAGTGAGCGTTGCGGGGGGGTTTGGATGAACAGTGAGCGGTGGCGTTGCCTCTGGATGAACAGGGCCCCGTGGTGTGGTGGAGGGCTGGATGAACAGTAGACGGTGGAGGGGTGCCCGTGGAGGGGTGGTTGAACAGGACCCCGTGGTGTGGAGGGCTGGATGAACAGTAGACGGTGGAGGGGTGCCCGTGGAGGGGTGGTTGAACAGTAGCCGGTGGAGTAGCGCGCGGTGGAGGCTGGATGAACAGGAGCCCGTGGAGGCTGGAGGAGGTCGACGGTAGCCCGTGGAGGCTGGAGGAGGTCGACGGTGGAGATGAACAGTATCCCGTGGAGTCCCGTTTTGCGGTAAGCCACACCCCTCCCAATGAACAGGACCCCCGTTTCGACCGTAGGAGGTCTGTTTCGTCCGTTTTGCGGTACGCCACACCCCTCCCGATCAATAGGACCCCCGTTTCGACCGTAGGAGGTCTGTTTCGTCCGTTTTGCGGTACGCCACACCCCTCCCGATCAACAGGACCCCCGTTTCGACCGTAGGAGGTCCGTTTCCTCCGTTTTGCGGTACGCCACACCCCTCCCGATCAACAGGACCCCCGTTTCGACCGTAGGAGGTCCGTTTCCTTCATTTTGCGGTACGCCACACTCCTCCTGATCAACAGGACCCCCGTTTCGACCGTAGGAGGTCTGTTTCCTCCGTTTTGCGGTACGCCACACCGCTCCCCATGAACACGACGCATTCCGTTGCCTCCCCATGAACACGTCGACAACGCTGTTTCTCCGTTCTGACCCAGCCATGTACACGAGCCATGGCTGTACGTATGCGCGAGTAGGCGTTCAAGACCCCGCCCGTATGTACACATACATGGCCGTATTTTCTTTCTTGCACCCTGGCCGTTGTACGTACGTGTACATGCTACGTGCGCGCCTCTACTACGACACGTACGCGCCTCTACTACGACACGTGCGCGCCTCTACATCCACCAGTATATATGTACGTACACGTTCGCGACCAGAATGACAATGCTACGTACGCTTCGACCAGGTGGGTCCCGACTGTCAGGCACTTCCTTGCCTGCGAAGATGTAGCTGGTGGGTCCCAGCAGTCAGGGGGGCGAATCGTTCTTTTTTTGCCCGGACGCACTTCCTTGCGTGCGAAGATGTAGCTGGTGGGTCCCAGCAGTCAGGGGCAAATGTTTTTTTCGCGAAATACGGTGGCCTGTCCGGTGGGTCCCTGCTGTCAGGTGGAGGAATAATTATTTTGCACGTAATAAGGAGGCACTTCCTTGCTGCGGCCGTGGACCCAGCTGTCAGCCTCTCCACGTATAGTCCATGTCCGATGGAAGCCGTTCCTTGACCACGTTGACCACGCCGCGCCGAGAGCACCAGGGCGGTGGACGACGGGGAGGCCTAGGAAGGGGACGACGCGGAGCCGGGGAAGACGTGGCAGTGGATGCCCATGCGTAGAGGAGTACGAGGGTTCACTGGTTCGCTGCGGTGTGAGGCTGCCGTAGCCGCAGAATAACAGGGGGTGTGGGTGAGTAGAGGGATGGCCTGGCCAGCGGTGGGAGTAGTAGGGGGCGGTGAGGCCTCCGCCGCATCGCAGCCGGCCACGGGAGGCAGGAGCACGAGGCACGACCGGCGCTGGTTTGGGCGGCTGGAGCAAGAAGACCAGAGGTTGAAGAAGCACTACGGCCGTTGGATGGACATCGTACGGTCACTGGAGCTAGAATCGTGCATATTGACTAAGTTGACAAAGCCCTCCGTCCCTGTCAACTTAGTAGGCCCACAAGTCAGCCTGCCACTATACTGGGTCCCAGCTAACAGGGGGAGTATTCATTTTTTTGTGCGTAATAAGGAGGCACTTCCTTGCGTGCGAAGATATAGCTGGTGGGTCCGAGCTGTCAGCGGCGGTAACGTTTTTTTCGTGAAATACAGAGGCCCTTTCGGTGGGTCCCTGATGTCAGGTGGAGGAATCATTATTTTGCGCGTAATAAGGAGGCATTTCCTTGCGTGCGGCCGTGGACCCAGCTGTCGGCCTTTCCACGTACAGTCCACTTCAGATGCATGTCGGTCGTTGACCACATTGACCAGGCCGCGCTGAGAGCACCAGGGCGGTGGACGACGGCGAGGCCTAGGAAGGGAACGACACGGAGGCAGGGAAGACTCAGCAGTTGTTTCCCACGCGGAGGGGAGTACGACTGTATGAGGGTTTACTGGTTCGTCTGTCGTCGCCGGAGAATAATAACAGGTGTGGGTGAGTAGATGGATGGCTAGGCGAGCGATGGGAGTACGGTGGGGCGGTGAGGCCTGCGCGGCAGCAGAGCCGGCCGCGGGGAGGAGGGAGCAGGCAGTCCCGCCGGCGCTTGTTTGAGCGGCTGGAGGAGGAAGAGCAGAGATTGAAGAAGCACGGCGGCCGTTGGATGGCCATCCAACAGTCACTGCTTGTGCGTCAACCTTTTTTTTAGGAAAGCCTCAAATCTGTGGAAAACAGCATACAGCCCATTTGCCATTATTTCTAATAATTTACAGCCCATTTGCTAATTAGTAAGTTTTTTTTGCAGCCCATATTCTTTTTGTTAGCATTACAGCCCATATTGTGGCCACGGTTAAAAAATTATACGAAATTTTGCATATTTCGGTGCGGTCCGAACTGTTTTTAATCCCGAAATTTTGACTCACATTCAAACTGATTTTAAAAATAAATGTATATCAATCTAAAATCCAACAAATTCTCCATGCATAAAAATTAATGTAATTTAAAATCTCAAAATGAAAAAAAAGATATTTGAAACTAATTGCCGGTTTGATGTGTTTTAAAAATGTACAACCCATTTCTCATTACTGATGGGCCATTTTCTCGGCCAACCGAATGAAAGCTCTCCTCGTCTTGAAAGATTTGCAGCCCAACAGGCCTGGCAAAGCGACTTACTTGGCAAATCACAAAAAAACTGGGCTGTGGCCGTGGACCCAGCTGTCAGCCTCTCCACGTACAGTACACTTCCGATGGAAGTCGTTCCTTGACCACGTTGACCACGCCGTGCCGAGAGCACCAGGGCGGTGGACGACAGCGAGGCCTAGGAAGGGGACGGCACGGAGCCGGGGAAGACGCGGCAGTGGAAGCCTGCGTGAAGAGGAGTACGAGGGTTCACTGGTTCGGCTGCGGTGTGAGGCTGCCGTCGCCGCAGGGCCTGGCCAGCGGTGGGAATAGTAGGGGGCGGTGAGGCCTCCGCGGCAGCACAGCCGGCCACGGGAGGCAGGAGCATGCGGCACGACCGGCGCTGCTTTGGGCGGCTGGAGCAAGAAGACCAGAGGTTGAAGAAGCACTACGGCCGTTAGATGGACATCGTACGGTCACTGGAGCTAGAATCGTTCATATTGACTAAGTTGACAAAGCCCTTTGTCCCCATCAACTTAGTAAGCCCACAAGTCAGCCTCCCTCCAAGGTGGGTCCCAGCTAGCCGGGGGAGTATTCATTTTTTTGTGCGTAATAAGGAGGCACTTCCGGTGAGTCCGAGCTGACAGCGGGGGGAACGTTTTATTTGCGAAATACTGTGGCCCGTCAGGTGGGTCCCCGCAGTCAGGGGGCAAACGTTTTTTTTCGTAAAATACGGTGGCCCGTCCAGTGGTCCCTGCTGTCAGTTGGAGGAATCATTATTTTCCGCGTAATAAGGAGGCACTTACTTGCTGCGGCCGTGGACCCAGCTGAGACTCTCCACGTACAGTATACTTCCGATGTAAGTCGTTCCTTGACCACGTTGACCTCGCCGCATTCCGTTGCATGCATGCGTCCATGGGCGTGGTGCGTCCCCACTATCAGCCTCTCACGTACAGCCATCTTCCGATGACTCTCGGTTGTTGACCACGTTGACCACACCGTGCCGAGCGCACCCAGACTGGAATGACTCGGAGATGGGGATGACGGGGCAGTGGAGTCGCAGATGGAGAGGAGTGGGAAACTTCACTGGTTCGGGTGCGCAGCAGCACAGCCGCGGTGCCGCCCACGGGAGGCAGGAGCAAGAACAGAGGTTGAAGAAGGAGCACGGCTGTTGGATTAACATCCAACGGTCCAGCTGCTAGAATCATTTGTTAATTAAGTTGACAAAGCCATGCGTACACGTCCGCTTAGTAGGCCCACAAGTCAGTCACCAAATCTGACGGGTCCCAGCTGTCAACGGGATGAATATTTTTTTCACAAAACAAGGAGGCACTTCCTTCCGTGCGAAGATACAGCCGGTGGGTCCCAGCTGTCAGGTGGAGAAATAATTTTTTTCACAACACAAGGAGGTCCCTCCTGTAGCTGGTTCGAATCCAAACCTAGACTATGACTATATATGGTGCTATGATACTCTGCAAGTAATGAAACTGACATATCCAACGTTCGCTTCTCCTCTTCTCCACTTACTCTGCCTAGCATCAGAAGCTCTGGCCGCAGCAACCATGTCCGCTGGCTGCTCGTCCACCTGCTCTTCAGCAGGCAACAACCTGATATGCGCCAAGTCGCCACCTGTACCATCGCCTGTGGGTCTCATCACACCCCCGTCGGCACGCGCACCGCAGCCGATTGCTCATCGCAACCCGCTGCCGTTGGTGTGGTGCCACTGCTGCAAATCACACAGAGTCATCCGTCGCGTCTCAACCACAATCCGCAACCCTGGCCGAGTCTTCTACAAATGCCCGAATCATGGGGTAATAATATGTTTAAGTGTTGTTCTGCTGCTTTCAGTTGCTGATTTTTTTAATAGTTTGGTTGATGATCTTCCAATTTGATTCGTGCAGAAAAGGGAAGATTCGTGTGATTTGTATTTCTGGGAAGTTGCTGATGTGGGGAATGCAACTACGTTGATTATTTGGTTAGCCGAGGAATCCCAATACCAGCAGGTTGGGGTGTTGGACAAGTAACTGAAGGAACGGCAGAAGAGGAAGATACAGAGCAGAAGGTTAAAGATGCAGTTCCTCTGATCATGGCCAAGCAACAGCTGCTGAACGGCCTTGACAGCAATGAGGAGATGAAAGAGCTTGTGAAGATAATGGGCAAAATCGATGTGCTCTGTCGGATGATTCTCTCTTTATTTGCAGTGTATGTAGCACTCGTGATGTATTCAGTGGCTACGACATGAGCACTTTGCTGAAACTAGTAATGAATGAAACCTGTGTAGCAGGCTGGGCGTAGTGTCGTGAACATCTAATGATTTCTATTAACGGAAATCAGGGGGTATCCCCTTTTGCTCATATAAATAAATAAATAGCTGAGGCCCTGTCGGGTCAGCTTTGTTCTCATTCGAAGACGTCGAGCAAATTGCAGTCCAACAGCAAACTATGTCATCAAATTCAAGTTTCACAGCCAAATATGAGTACAACTAAACAACAATGTCATCATGTTTTAGTTGTGATACAATCACCAAACACAAATCAGCATACATAACAAGTGATGTTCTCACAGCAAAATACTAAACAACATGTTCATCAGGTTTCAGCTGTCATAGCAAACACAATTTCACATAGTAGATAAAAAAACGTCTTCTGACAGGCAAATACGACAAAAGCAATGTAATCATCATCCGCAGCAGCAGCGTCAACATCTTCACCATGTGTATCAGTCTGAATCGTAATTCCCCATGGTGTCATCTTCTTCTTCGTCCTCAACGTCCTCGAACGTTGGCTTCTTCTTGATCAACTTTTGTATGTCCATAGCACGACAGGCAATCTTTTCGCCGGCGTCATTGACGTGATGGTTCTCAAAGATATTAGGTACATCTGTGTTATCTTGTACATCACGAGCAGTGTAAGCATCATCTTGTTGTGCAACTTCACTAAACGAATTCCTCTGCTCAAACCTTTGCAATACTCTCCAGTCATCGCTACGTGCAAATGTGTCTTCCAAGAAAAATATCTGTGTTGCTTGATTTGCCAAAATAAAGGCTCATTGGTCTGGTACGCCGCCTTGACATTGATGGATTTGAAATAATCATCAGCTCTGGGTTTTGCGATCCTGGAAAACAGGTTATACCAACGACAGCACAACAGAACCACACACCGATGATCCTCGAAACTGGAGATATACTGCAACTGAACAATGTCTGTTATGTTAGCACACATTTCAGTTGTCTCTTTGTCATACATATCCGTGCTCATGATGGCACTGTTTTGTGACTTCCTGCCTTCGTCTCGTGCAAGGGTGTTGTAGCGCACATCTCCAACAGCGCAAGATTCATAATGTCTTACCCGAGTATCAGGACCCATTGCTAGTGAGTAAAGGGCATCATCAACTGCCTGCCCATCCTCCCGCATCTTCTTAACCTATGGTTAGAAAATAGACAAGCTGATCATCTTATGTACTCAATATATTAAAAAAACTGACAGTGCACTTCAAAAGCTTACATGGTTCTTGAACCATTTCGCAAATCCTGCCATAACCAGTTTGTCAATGTTTCTTGGATTTTGCGGCAGTAACTCCTCTTTGTAGATGCTGTACAACATAGTGATCGCGTCAAACATCTAAATATATAAGAATGTGCTGCAAGTTTAGTAGATTACGATGTATAAGCTGCAGTACTGCACTTACTTGATATAAGGTAGCATCTCAGGACAGTTATTCAACACATACCAAACCATTTTGTCCAAATCTTTAGGTTTGTCCTCTTGTCGACTCTTCCCTGTAACTCGAACAGAATAATCGAAAACATTGAGCCCGGGATTGTCTTCACCCACCTCTTTGCTAAGCTGATCAGCTGTTTCAATGTATTTTGAGCAGAATGTCAACGCTTCTGTAGCAATGTAGGCCGTCTGCAATGGAACCCTCGGGTCTAGCTCTGTTCCTAACATAGCCCTTGAAAGTGCCTAGCCGCCTTTCAATAGGGTACATCCAGCCATACTGTACTGGACCTCTAAGTAGTGCCTCATCAGGTAGATGAACAGCCAAATGCACCATCACATCAAAGAAGGCTGGAGGATATATCTTCTCAAGGTCGCATAGGATAGTTGGTATCTTGTCTCTAAGATGCTCCAAAGCATCTATCCTGATATTCCTACTGCAGAGTTCCCTGAAGAATTGTCCCAACTCTGCAACTGCTCTGTATAAGTCAGGGCGGCCCAATCCTCTAAGGATAACAGGTAAAACCCTTTGAAGTAGGATGTGGCAGTCATGAGTTTTCAACCCTTGTACCTTGTTTCCATCTGCACTGACTCTCCTTTCAGGGTTGGAAGCAAATCCATGTGGGAATCTCACATGTGACAGGACCTCGCATAATTCTTTTCTTTTTACCTTGTCCAAGACGTACACAGCTGGTACCATATCCCGCGGTTTACCTTCATCTTGCACCTGCAAATCATTTCTGATACCCAGTTGTGTCAAATCAATCCTAGATTTTAAGGTATCTTTCGTCTTGCCTTCAATGTTAAGAAGTGTGCCGATAATGCTGTCACATATATTTTTCTCGATGTGCATCACATCAAGATTATGCCGCAGATCCAAATCTTTCCAATACTCCAAGTCCTACAAAGTGGACCTGCGGGTAAACAATAATCTCTCTTCTACCCTGCAATGCTTCCTTTTCCCGCTACCATTACCAGGATGGTTTCCTGGTGTAATATGCCTGACCTTCTCTAATTCCACTTGCAACTCATCGGCGGTGAGCCTCTTTGGCGCATCACGGTTTTCATGCTTTGCATTGAACACATGTCTTCGGTATTTTCTAGGATGCGGCTTGTCCTTGGCAAGGAAATGGCGGTGTCCAATGTAACAGATCTTGCTAAGTATTGCGTATGACAGCGGATTCCTGTCACAGTGAACACATGCATTGTAACCATGTGTCGTTCGCCATGACATAGTGCCCAAAGCCGGATAATCATGGATGCACCAAATTATAACAGCACGCAGAAAGAAATCAGCTGGTGGGCTGCTATATAGGTCTCGAGTGAGAACACCCTTCCATAGATGTTGAAGTTCCTCCACAAGAGGCTCCATGAACAAATCAAAATCCTTTCCAGGACTTTTTGGACCTGGGATGAGCAAGGCCATCATGTAGTTTGATTCTTTGGTGCAGACATTTGGAGGCATGTTGTAAGGGATAACAAGCACTGGCCACATGCTATATGTGGCGCTCTGGTGGCCAAATGGGTTAAATCCATCTGAAGCTAAGCCAAGTCTAAAGTTTCTCGGGTCAGCAGCAAACTCTTTGTGTTTATCATTGAAGCTTTTCCACTCACTACCATGAGATGGATGGCTCATTACATTCTGATCTTTGTACTCCTGGTTCCTATAATGCCACAGTACATCCTCTCTTGTTTCAGCATCATGAAACAACCTCTGCAATCTTGGTATAATTGGAAAATGTCTCAGAACATTATGAGGAATCCTCTTCACAGCATCGCCATCTTTCCATCTTGATGATTTGCATTTCAGGCATTCACTTAAGTTGGCATAATCCTTCCGGAACAGAACACAATTATTCTTGCAAACATGGATCATATCATATCCAATTCCAACTGCACGAAGGAAATTCTTCATTTTACTGTAGGTGTGTGGCAGCTCAGACGCATCTGGGAAAGATTTGCGGAAAGCAGCCAACATTGCATCGAATGATTTGTTGGTCATCCGCTCAGATGTCTTCACCCGAAGAAAGGTGACCATAGCTGAGAATACTGACAGCTTATTTCCTGGGATGACAGCAACGTTGCATTGTTCCAACATGCGGGCCCACCGTTTTTCTTCTGCAGGTGAAAGTTCACGGAATGCACGAGCATTTCGTAGCATTGTTTCAATGTTGGTCAAACTCACTAGCTCCGCTACCACCACCTCCTCCTCCTCTTCCACCTGAGCATTAGGCAGATCAAGATGGTGATCTGTTGCTTCCACATAGTCAATAACATTGACGTTCACAGCTTCACCATGATGAACCCACCTAGTATATGTGACCGACATCCCATACAAGTGTAGATGATTTTGCACGGTTGACTGGGGTCTTGTAACTGAATTCATACAACTGCTACACGGGCAGAGCACATCTGATTTCGGACCACCGTACTCAGCTCTGATAAAGTTCATGAAGTTTTCAACCCCCTTGACATATGCAGCGGAGAATCTTTGAGCAGAAGTTATCCAAGTCTTGTCCATCTGTTAGACATACAAATTAGTTCTTCTACTAGATATTACAGGAAAAACATATATGCTTTTTTATGAAGTCCAGAAAAAAATTCCTAGGTCGATGTCTAAAGCTATGGCAAGATATTTGGACGAGCAGATCTAAGTAACAAAATATATGTAAAGCTAATTCAGCAAACAGATTTGAGTGGAAAATTATGGCAGGCTGTTTCAGCAGTCAATGAGGCCGAGCACACAGCCATCGAACTATCGAAGGCCATCGCAGCAACAAAGATCGAGTATAAAATGGTGTAGAGCTATTTCACCTAACAGATTGGCTACTAGACCATGGCAATCTATGTCACAATAAATATATGGCAGGATATTTTAGCAACTAATCGGCCTTGGCATGCCATCTCAGCTAAGCAGATTGAGTGCAGAACAGGGCAAGGAAGCTTCTTAAGCAGAGCATATTGACAGTAAACTACTTCGGCAAACAGTGAGATTAACAGTGTCTATCAGCTAACATTCAGCGCTACACCGACATGAACGGGGCCTCAGTCTAGAATGCGCATACCGTGGGAGAAGCTGACCGCCGTGCGTCTCCACACGAACGTCGCCAGCGGTGGCGGCACTGACCGCCGTGCGCCTCCACAAGAACGTAGCCAGAGGTGGCGGTGCGGCTAGAGGACGGCAGTCTACGAGAGCGTATTGTGGGAGCGAGAGGATCGCCGAATTGCGGCGCCGACGTATCGGCCCGGCGAGGAGGGCGGCTTTGGCGGAGCGCATGGA